>NW_005842273.1:965370-1030429 GCF_000455745.1 Alligator sinensis | reverse complement strand
CCCCGTTGTTTTTTTTTTCTCCCCCCCCCCCCCCCCCCCTTTTAATTTTTTGGGTTTTTCAAAATCTTTGTTGAATTCTATTAGAGATTTTTATAAGACTGTAGGAAAAATTAAGTAACAGCAGGAACCATGTGTTTAAGGAAGACTAACTTCCCAGATATATATTGGAAAACAAATGCTGTCAATAGGGATAGGGGCCAGATAATTTTGGATTATGGGCCTGACAGATTTCTTTACCAATAGTCAGGGAAACTTTAGGTGTTAATAAGTAACAAAGATCTTGTAGTAGAGCTGGTAGAAGAAAATACTCTTGGACCACACGATTATGATCAAAATCCATTTGTTTTCAATTGTTCGGTAGCCAAAAAAGATTATAATTAAGATTTTTGGACTGCAGAAGACAAACTTTGAGAAACTAAGGAAATGTTAGTGAGGCTGACTGCACTGAGAAGTTCAGTGCTTTGATTGTGGAATAGTTATGAGGCAAAATCCAAATGTTATCAGGAACCTTCATCTCAAGTGATTTGGAATTATATGGAAGGGGTACAGATCTTCTGCATGAATCAGCACCTGACACCTGAAACAGGATATTAAAAGCAAGCAGACAACCTATAAAGAATGAGAAAAAAGGAAATGGTCAGCAGAAAGAGTTATGTCTCTAAATTTAGAAAGTGCAAAAATAATGTACAAATGGTCAGAAGTGAAGATGAAGTGGAGCTTGCAAAGAAAATTGAACCAAATAGCAAAAGTGCCTTCAAAGAAATAGGCAGAAAGAAACATGGATACTGTGCTGAGGATGGAGTCTTCAGTACTTAGATTATGGAAAACCTAAGTGCTGGCCAAATATTAAATGAATGCTTTGCCTTATTCTTTGATAAGGACAATAACATGTTAATAAGAGCTCATTATCTGATGAGAAAGAGAACATATGTTGTAAGGAAATCGCCCCATACTCCAGTTATCTGTCTGTCTGTTTATCCACTCAAAAGTTTATATTAACTCTTCTCACCAATATCCAAAAGCATGTTCATATTTAATAGGTTATCAATAATGATCCAAGATAGAAGCAAAATTATTTATCATGATGATACTGGATATCATGGATAATCTAATGAAAAAACTGGCACATGACAGTCCAGTAGCAAGGATTTTCAATGAATGTGCTACTTTGGGAGTGGTACCCAATGCCTGGAGGATAGTAAATGTACTACTCATATTCAAAAAAGGGACAAAAAGAGACCTGCCTGAGTTCCATAATATGCGAGGTTTTAGCACAGATTTTGAAGGAAAGAATCTTCAAAGATATGTAAGTAAATAGAAAACAGGGGAAAATGTAGCCTAGTTTACTCCATAGCAGTCCATATGAAACTAGTTTAATATCTTTGTATGATAAAATAATTGACTTTTAGATAATGTATCTATCATGATAATGGATTTATAATCTATCTTGATTTACACAAAGCATTTAATACCCTGCCTCATGGGAAGTTATATTTAAAGAACTGCATGGTGAATCAGAAGCTGGCTAACAGTGGAGAAATTATGATGGGATATACTGAAAGGGCAGTTATTGGGATGGAGAAAGGTTACTAGTGAGAGGTTACTAGAGACTGGTATTGTATCAGTCCCATGTAACATTTTCATTAAAAATTTAGTGAAAGAGCCAAGTGCTTCCTTGGTTTGTAGAAGAAACAAAGTCACCAATCTAGAGGATGAATGGCGTATTGAACAAGAATTATTAACCTTTTTCATTGGAGGTGTCACAGTAGCAGGTAGTTATATTGTTTTGTTATGACTCCAGAGGCTACATCAAGGGGCACATCTAACTTGTTCTTATATTGTACCTCCACTTAGGTGTTAGAATGCTTAAAACTTAGGTGCCATATTTTAGGCATGAGATCCAAATCAATATGCACTGAGTGGATAGCCAACACCACCCATTGAGCAATCCAGAGCATCTAATAGCTGGGCAAAAAGATGCCTAAAGGATCTGTCAGGCACAGAGATGGGTGTAAAAACCCACTCCTCAAACTTTAAGTGCCCCTGAATGAAGGTCTGCAAGGGAGTCACCTTTGTCATTGCAAGATTTGGAGTGCTCAGAGAAGAGGTACATAACTGATCATTTGTGGTTGTCCTATGTTCTGGCATCAGGAGTTGTAACCTAGGTTTTCCTGTCCCAGGGTCACAGGGGAGATGTTGGACTTTATTCGCCCATGTCTAAGGAGTCTGTCTGTCACTTCCTGGACATGTGATTTTTCCCAGTAGCTTACTTTTGCCGGTGGGCTACTAGGCAAAAGTAAGTGGGACCATCACCATGATGTCTGAGAGTTATATTTATAGTATACTATGTTTATGCTGTCAGTGTCAATAACCTGCTAGATGTACTCTGATAACATATAACAGAGCAGGGTCTTAGGTGAAGCTTTGGGGCTTCCCAGTGTCAATATGGATTGCAGTACTTTGTAGGTGGAAGTTAGGTGCCTGGCTCCTTGATCTGTAGCACATCTAAGTATGTACACAAGCCCAAGATAAAGTGCCTGTGGAGCTTTGCAGGTCAAAATGAGAGTGATTTAATTCTTCTAGCTGTCCAAGCAGTTTTTCAGTCCTGAACAGAGTCAATCTGCCTCATTTTTGGTGAAATAGGTGCTTAAATTCTGCCTAAATCCTGTGTATGCAGGAGGCAAAGATTTTTGTAGATGATATCTTTTATTGAAACAGTTGCAAGGTTGGAGTAGACTTAAACAAGCTTTTGAACGTGAAGTATTTTTCCTTGAGTCTCCTTGTCTGATAAATAATGTTTTACATTCAAAAGCTTGTCTAATTCTATTGTAACCATGCGGTTGGTCCAATAAAAGATTTCACTCACAAAAATCCTTGTCTTGTGCATAATTTCTGGAAGCTACAACTTCACTCCCACACTATCAAATCCTGTTTAGGCATCTGAAAGAACTATTTAGGATCACAGAAAGGAGGACTGGAAGAGATCTCACAAGGTCATCTAGTCTAGCTCCCATCTAGTCTGTCCCCAACTAAACCATCTCAGCCAGCCATTTGGAACTGAAATTTGTTCCCATTTGACCCAGCAGGAAATGGGTATCAAAGCACATCACTCCCATTTGTACTGTTTGCTACCTACACTGATGTGGTTCTATCACAACTACCTTTGCCATGTGTGAACTGGAGTAATAGGATCTGTATGAAATTTAACTGTATGAAGTGCAAAATCATACATATGAGTACTAATAACAACTTTCATTAAAAGATGGAGATAAATGAATTAAGAGTTATGAAAGGGAAAGATCTGTGTGAACTGGTTGATCATAAAAAGACTGTTGCTACCAATGTGAAATGACCATGAAAAAGGCTAAGGTGATCATAGGAGGAATCAAGCAAGACATTTTTTTGTTAGCAGAGACAGGAAAGCATTAGTATTATTAGAAAAAAAAAAAGGACTGATAAAATTCCATTTAGAATATTGTGTACAATTCTGGTTACTTATGTTTAAAAATAAAGGTTAAATTGGAACAAATGCAGAGAAAAGATAGCATGACATTTAGTAGATAGGAGAACAGGTGGTTATTATGAAAGAATATAAAAGGAGCTTGGCTCAGTTAACCTAGCAAAATACATACTTGAGAAGGGTTAAAGTAACTATGAATACATTTTAGGGAAGGGGGGGAAAACTAAGGTGAAAGAAGAACTGTATATGTTATACTTCTTCCAGATCAAATTAATATAGATTAGTCATTCATACATTTAGATTGGGAATTAGAGGAAGCTTTCAAACTATCAGTGGTGTGAAGTTCTAGAATGGGCTTTGAACACATCAAGAAAGCTAATTGTTTCAAGATTGTGTTGGTTCATGGAAGGATAAGATGATAGGACAGCCATTCTAATTTGGATTTAGAAATTAAAGCTTGAATTTTGAAGCTGTGGGTGTTTGATGTGTTGGTTTCCACAAGAGAGGGCTGAAAAGAAACTTGCGTATAGTGCAGATCTCTTGCATGTGAGGGATGTGACTGATGGTATGGGTGTCTTGGCTTTGCTGATAGTGCAAACAGGATCTGGTGGCAGAGGTTAAGGTAGAGAAGTGGTCTTAAGGTAAGATGGAGCATCCTGATGGTAGAGAGAGTTTCAGTGTTGAAACAGTTTTCCTATGGGGCTAGCACTCATTCAGAATTAAAACCAATTACCAGATTTGAAGTCAGGAAAGAATTTTTCTTAGCTCAGATTGGCAGGGACTGTTAGCGATTGTTGCCTTTCTCTGTAGTGTCACACACGCTTTACTTTCTCAGATCATCTGCGTGTATTTTACCTTACAAATTTGTTGACACTGAAGGGACCTGAAGTATTGGAATTCCCCACAGATTATATCCTGTTAACTGAAAATTGACCTCTTTCTCAGAATCTGAAAAGACTGGGCTTCATGGAGAAAGATAAGGAGAGAAAAGTCCACATATATTTATCAGAACTATAGAAATCATAAGTAAGTAGGTCTGGAGGGAAGCCTAGGAACTTTTCTTGTCCAATCCCTTGTTCAGGAAAAGATCATCCTTCACTAAACCACCAAGTGTCTGCCTAACCTGCAATTGAAAATTTCTGGGTAGCCTGTTCCAAACTCCCTTGTATTATCCACCATAAATTTTTCCTACTGCAATTTGAGACCATTGTTCATAGTTCTGTTCTAACAGTCACACAGAATAATCTACTTTCGCCCCGTTTATAACCACTGTTCAAGTATTTGAAGACTGTTATCAATCCACCCTCAGTCTTCTCTTCTCCAGATTAAATAATTCTATTTCTTTCAGTCTTTCCTTAGGAGTTATGTTTCCCAGACCTATAATCATTTTTGTTGATCTACAGTGGACTCTTTCTAATCTGTTCCTATCTTTCTTGATGTGTGGTGCCCAGAATTGGACATAGGATTCCAGGTGAGGCCTCATTAGTACTGAATAGAACAGAAGAATCACTTTTTTTTGATTTGCAAATGATACTTCTCTTAATACTACCCGGTATGCTATTGGTCTTTTCTGCAACAGTACTATACTGATGACTCATATTCATCTTGTAATCCCCGCAGATACTATTCTGTAGTTCTATGGTCTAGACAATCATTCCCCAGTCTGTATTTGTGCCTAGAATTGTTCTGTTCCAAGTACACTGTTTCTTGTTGAATTTCATTTGACTGATTCTATTGATCCAGATGATTTTGAAAAATGTCTCCAATTTATGAAGGTCATCCTGAACTCTAGCATTACCCTCTAGGGGAACGTACCTTCTTACATGTCCAGAGTGTCTGCAACTCCACCCACCTTGGTGTCATTTGCAAATGTTCTCTGTGTGTGCTCAATCCCATCCTCCTAATCATTTATGAAAATATTAAACAGTATCACAACCTTGGGGAGCCCCACTTAAGTTCTCCTGCCAGTTAGACAATGAGGCACTGATGACTACTCATTGGCATAGAGTGCACCCTCAGCAATTTTGCAGATAACACCAAGCTGAGGGGAGTAGTAGATACACTGGAGGGTAGGGGTAGCATTCAGAGTGATATAGACAAATTGGAGGATTGGGCTAAATGAATCTCATAAGGTTCAACAAGGACAAGTGCAAAGGCCTGCCACTTAGGACAGAAGAACCCCATGCATTGATACAGGCTGGGGGCTGACTGGTTGGGCAGCAGCTCTGTAGAAAAGGATCTGGGGGTCACAGTGGACAATAAGCTGAATATAAGCAACAGTGTGCCCTTGTTGCCAAGAAGGCTAATTGCATACTGGGCTGCATTGGTAGGAGCATTGCCAACGGGGCAAGGAAAGTAATTATTCTCCTCTATTCAACACTAGTGAGGCCATATGTGGAGAACTATGGAGAACTGTGTCCCACTATAGAAAGGATGTGGACAAATTAGAGGGGTCTAGTAGAGGGCAACGGAAATTGTCTGGGAGTTAGAGCACATGACTTATGAGGGGAGACTGATGGAACTGGGTTTATTTAGTCTAGAGAAGAGAAGACTGAGAGGAGATTTAATAGCAGCCTTCAAGCACCTGAAGGGGGATTCAAAAGAGGCTGGAGCTAGGCTGTTCTCAGTGGTGGCAGATGACAGAACAAGGAGCAATGGTCTCAAGTTCCAGCACAGGAAGTTTAGGTTAGTATGAAGAAGAATTTTCTCACTAGAAGGGTAACAAAACACTGGAACAGATTACCCAGAGAGGTTGTGGAATCTCCATCCTTGGAGGTTTTTAAGACTCAACTAGACAAAGATTTGGCTAGGGGGATCTAGTTGGGGATGGTCCTGCTTTGAGCAGGGGGTTGGACTAGATGACCTCCTGAGGTCCCTTCCAACCCTAAATTTCTAGTATTCATTGTGCATGATAATCCAATCAGTTATGTCTTCTTTTTATAGCACTTTCATCTGTATTTCCTTGATTATTAATGAGAATGTTGTGGGAGATGGTATCAAAATCCTTACTAAATCAAGGTATATCACATCCACATCTCTCCCCTATTTACCAAACCTGTTACCTTGTCTTAGAGATTACATAGGTTAGGTTTATTTACTCTTGAAGAATCCATGCTGGCTGTTCCTGATCATCTTGTTCTCTTCAAGGTGTTTCAAAACACCTTGGTGATTCCTTGATGACCTAATCTATCATCTTTCCAGGTATCAAGGTCAGGCTGACTGGTGGTCAGTAATTTCCTAGATCCTCCTTCTTCCCCTTCGTAAAGATGTGAACTACACTGCCCTTTTCTAGTTATCCAAGATAACTAGACTTTCATGAGTTCTCAAATAGGACAGCCAAAAGCTCTGAAATTACTTCAGCCAATTCCTTCAGTATTTTAAGGTGCATCCCATCTGACCCTGCTTACCTGAAAGCATCTAGCTTCTATGAATAATCCTTGACCTGCTTTTCCAGGCTGTTTGTCTCCTTCCCTATGTTTACTCATCTGCTACTTGCTCTCATATGCACAACTGTTATCCAATCCTATTTGTGAAGACTGAAGTAAAAAGGCATCAAATACTACAGCCTTCTCTGAATCAACAGTAACTATATTGCCTCCTGCATTCTTAGTGACCTATATTTTCCTTGGTTTTCTCTTACTTCTGACATACTCATAGCATTGCCTTTTAATCCTTTTATGCCTTTTGACAATTGCATCTCAAATTATGCCTCAGGCTTCCTGAGAGGAAAAAAAGATCCATTGACTTATTGTAACATCACCCATCAAGTTCTAGATAAAATTCCCAAAGAAAAGCTGGTAAAATGGTCTCAGAGAGCTTAAGCACTATTATTTTAAGAAGCCCATATTACATCAAGTTGATTTAAGTCTCTGTACTCAGTTCAAAGGAATGAAGCAGAGGAAGAAAAGGGTTGTTGCTTCTTGTGGTTTCATCTCCCAAATCAGAATAGTTGAGGGGTTAGGCAGGAGTACCTGTCAAAAAGCAGTAAGGCAAAAGTTCTCTCCCATAACCCAAAACAGCTTTTACTTCTCAGGAGAAGCAGAAGTGGAAGCATCACCTTAGCTGTTTTATGGATACTGGAAACTGGGCCTACCTCATCCCATCCTGCCCTGCTTATAGACTTTTCATTAGATGATATTGGTGTATCCACCTAAAGCAAATACCTATCTTTCATCCTGTCTTCAGTCTTAGAGCCCTGTTGAATAATACACTAAAGACAACTGCACTTAAGCCATGAGTGTCCACACATTCAAGCAGTAAAACACAAGTTAAGTGTGATTATTATCATAGCAAAGTTATGACTTTTCATAGAAGGAGTATGTCCAAATTGTATAAAGTAACACATATTCGGCTATTGTTGGATTATTCCATGGAGATAATATGAACACAGCTCACTGATTGTCATTTTCAGACCTGACTCTGCTCTGGAGTTTTGAACTTGCCCCAGTGTGGTGTTGGGGCTGGGACCGACATTCAGTTGACTGTTGGTCCTAGCCCCCATACTGCACCTGAGTTTTGGACTGACCTTGGAGTCTCTCTCTGCCAGTGGCAGCGACCCAACTCACTCTGCAGATGCAGTGGCAGGAATGGATCTAGCAGCAAGGGTACCACTCTCAGGCTTGGCTCCTTATATCTCTCTCTGCCCACCACCTGGTACAGTTCACCCCTGTTTACCAGGAGCAAATGATCCCAGGCTGGACAGTACTTGGGCACATGACAGGGAAGATGTGGATTCTGGGCATGGGGGCTGCACATCCTGATAGGAGGACCTGCAAACTGCAGCACCTGGTGCTGGGCTCAGTGTGTGTGGGAAGGCACACCTGGCTCCAGCCCCTTTAATAACAGGCTGAGATCATAGTAAATACTCACATGTAAATGCTCAGAACAAGTTCTAACTTTTAATATGGTACATATGTAGTAATGCTTACTATATCTCAAATGATACGTGCTAATTGTCCAATGCAACAAGGCAAGTTGCACTTGGATCATATTTGCAAGTGTTGCACTAACAAAATGAAGATTTCATATTAAAAGTGAAGCTTAAATTCAGATAGCATCAAAAAGGGTCAATGGGTATGCTTATGGGATACCTATACACATGCTCTGATTCATTCTAATTATAACGCTCTAGCATTGCAGCAGTGTAACATGTACAAGCCCCCACAGGTTTAAAAATGGGTTCTACAGTACTTTAAAGCTCATTGCGTAAACTTTAATTAAAGTGTCTTGCAGCCATTTTTAATGTATGGGGGAGGGGCTTAATACACATTATACTGTGGCATTTTAATTAGAGCAGCTTCTTGGAAACTGCTCTAATTAAAACACCTCCTCCGCCCCCAAGCACGTATATAGGCACCCATAGTGTTTATGCCTTCATCTGTGCCTGCTAAACATCCACTAAATGTTATGTATCTAAATAGTCTTGCTGAAGTCAGTCTTTAAGTGTTTTGCCAGATTAAGTGTTTACCCAAAATTGCTCAAAACTCTGCAGTCCTTTATGTATACAAAGGCATAATATTGACAGCATAGTTTCCTATGCATGAGTTGTCTTCAAATTCCTCTCATGCTGAAATGAATACTCTACTACAGGTGGGAGAATAATGTAGGAAGATTTGATCATCTGTCCATAATGGGTTTTTGTGCTAGTGTTTCAAAGTTTTCACTTAATGTAGGGCATTACCACATAAATCATTTGTTGATAAATAGGACCCAAATATAATTGCAGCTGGTACTTTTTATTACTGATTTTTCATCCCTCCAGAAATCAGTTTTTTTCCAATGTTAGCATATAAGAAACAATTTGTAATATCTGAAGAATATATATAAAATGTATATATAATGGAATCCTTCAATATAGGAGGAAAAATTAATTTACTGTCATAAATGAATGGAATAGCTGTATGGATATATATTCAAGACTATACCTTGAGTCCAGCACCTTATGTGATGGTACCTTTAACAACTTGGAGTATATAATGAGTAAAATGGTTTTACTATAAAAGAAATACATAAGTGGCTAAAAATCAAATTATGCATTTAGTCCAGGAGTCTCATCTATATCTTCCTGAATGAATTCTATATCCAAAAGATACATTTGCATATTAGTAGTCTTTTGGGGGTTTTGTTCTGGATAATTCAATATAACAATGTAAAAATATATTTTTAAAGGACTTATTATGAAGATCTTAAAATATTATTAATACTTCATTAAAAATAGAAATAGCCTTTCAACTAATGAATTATTTTACTATAAAATATAAAAAACAACAACACTGTTGAAACAAAACAAGCCAGAAGTTGTATTAATTTACAGATAACAAGATTATAGGTATTCCTCTTTGAAATACTTCATAATAGTTGCTGCATTAAATATTTGAAAACTTTCATATGAGATTCCATAATATTATACAATCACATTTTAATAGGTTATCTGACACATCAAAATTTATAATTCATTATGAATACATTATAAACTGTTCATAAAGGCATTCTAAAATATTATATCCTTATTCTTTAGGTACTCTAATTTAACTAAGACATGATTTTTTCAGTAAATATTAATCTTAAATTACACTGATGAATAATAAATTCTATCATGCAAAAATAGTTTTTAAATGTGAATCCTATGCATTTTCATTATCATTCACCTAGATAAAGCAAACCTGAAAACATCAGTTTTTCTAAGCATCACAAATGTGTGGCTGTGTTTTGTTTTATAAAATGTAATCTTTAAACTCCATGCTGCTGTTATCCCCTTTATTTTGTTCATAGTAATTAATTTGAGTGTCTTCCAATTTTTTATTTATATATTTTGCTTTTTTTCCCTAGGATAATGTCATTGATTATCTTCTCTCTCAGAGTTAGAAACCTGTTTGTACCCCTATTTATAGATTCCAGGCTCAGAGCCAGTTACCTTGGAAACTATTTAAAGTGCATCTTCTTGACTATTTGTTGTATCAAATTGACAAACTGCCGCCTTTCCTCCTTCATCTATTGCTCCATGAAGCTTGGTGCTAGTGAACTGTCATTCCCAGCTTATTTCTGATGGTAATTCCATATTTTAGCTAATCAGGATGGTAGTGTCAAGTAGGTGTCTACTCATTTTCAAGCAATCTCTGAGCATCTATCATATATGCATTTTGCTTTAAAGAAAAAAAGGCAGAATTAGATTTATATACACTTAGTCCCATTAACAGCTGGCATTTGAAGCAGTGGTGTTCTCTATAGATGCATGGCTTTCAAACAGCATCAATAGCTGCTGAGATCTCTCTCCCTCCCCCCATAAACTGCACTTGACTGATGGTGAGGAAGCTACTAAAAAAAATCCTGGTGAAAGCTATTTCTTAAAAAATAGTGGGTTTTTAAAAGATAAGAGACAAAGAAATAGATTAATTCTAAGCAATTCAGATAGATATAGAACCAAAAATCTAAAAATAAATAGCCAAATACCTCAGTTTCTTTTTTTATAGGGCAAAACTTTATCTGGTAGGGTTTTTAATAAGGTTTCATCTACCATAGACTGTTTCTTTGTTTCTGTCTCTTTAGCTGTTTTTTCCCATATCCATCCACCCATCTAATCATCCTTTTTACTCATGGAAACTAAGTGGTGCTCACTTCTTTCACTGAGTTCAATAGACAGATGGTAATTAGTTTATAAACATATCTGGGAAGCATAGATTATTTCTTTTTGACCTGAGCTCAGATAAAATCTCTACAACAGCTCCACCTCCATGCATGCTTAATTCTAAGAGCAAAGTTTGCTGTAGCATTCTGAAAATTCATACTTTATTTATAACCATTAATAAAGTAAAATAATGTTTGAGAAAGGAAATCAGTCTTACAGTCCTTCAAAGATGCTGTACCTATTATTTAAAATAAAACAGGTAGATGTTACAAATAACTGACAAGAAGTCTAGACATATTCTATATATATTGTGATAGGTTATTTAACTGGGAATTGAGAGTAGAGTAAGTTGGGATTTTTTTTGGTGACACATCCTTTTAATCAGAAAATTTAAATTTATCAAAACCATAGCCTTTCACAGAAATATGTCAATTTGAACAAAACTTTGTCAGGAGGATTTCTCATGTCCCTCACAGTTCTCTTTCTAGCTAAAATAATTTTGGATTATTTCATGAAATGGAATAGCTTTCATAGGAGCCAGAAAGAGATACTCTTCGGTATGGATGGTGGGGGTGTTTGCCTTTCCCTGTAGTGGGGGTGTTCTCCTCTACTCGGGATGCCATGTAGATCCCAGGTATTGAAATAGGACATTGGCTTCCCTGGTTTCCTGCTTTACCTGTGGCAAGCTATGGCATTATGTTTTGTGTTGTGTTAGGGTTGATGGTAATTTTACAAGAGTTAAGATTATGGATTGTATAGGATAGTTTGGGTAGGGGTTCCTGAGGCAGGGGGTTGGCCTAGATGGTCTGAACGTCCCTTCCATCCCTGCTTCTCTGGGTTTTCTATGAGACTGACCTTTCAGGATGGTGGGTCTCTAGCATAAAGACTTTAACTTCTGTCTCAGTATCCCAGGTGAGTGCTCTGACCATGGGACAGTAGATATTCTGGAGCTTCTCATTCACTTGCTATTTTTTGTTCATTTTCTTGTATTTGTTTTTGTAAGTTTATTTACAAAAGCAGGATTTTAAAACATCCCATTCTCTTTCCCAGTTAGACCAAAAATAAAGTTTTGAAACCTCAATGTTTCATCCAAATTAGAATTCTTCTTTGTAGCCAGCTCTGCTTGGGAGGCTGGAGTTCTTTTTTCATCCTCTTCCTCTGATTGGTTTTATGATTCTGAAAATGTATTTTATTTCTCTCTCTCAAAAAAAAACCCCAAACGTTGCATTCACATACATTTGGAAAAGAAAGCATTCTCATGGACCCTGCTGACTTCCTCGAGTCTGAAATAGAAATGCCCCACTTTGCACAGGAAGGAACCTCCATTCATTCAGACCTTAATATTTGTAAGTGAGGGGATCCACCCTAGATACCTTATGAAGTAATCAAAAGTAGAAGTGGGCACACAAGGCAATTTTGGGGGAGATAGTTTGGAAGTAGAGGGAGAATTTCTGAGATTCACATGAGAATACCCTGCAATGGGTTTTTTGGAATGCACACATTTGTGAGGATCTGCCACTTGATTTGATGAACCTCTAAGTGAGCCTTAGGAAACTTGCTGTGATCTCCCGTCTTTCCATTACAAACCCTAAGATATTTTTTCCATGTCCAAGAACCTCCCAGAAGTTGTAGATGGCTTAGAGAATGCTGCAGAACAAGGGAAATTACCATTGTCACTGGGTCTGTAGTATTTAACTTTGAAGGCATTTGGGGGAAATGAGCGTTTTATATCATCTTGATGGTTTGTTCATAGATTCATAGAAGTAGGGTCAGAAGGGACCTTGTAGATCATCAAGTCCGACCCCCTGCCCTGGGCAGGAGAGAAAACTGGGCTCAAATGACCCCAGCCAGGTAGACATCAAGCCTCCTCTTAAAGACCCCCCAAAGTAGGAATCATCACCACTTCCCTTGGAAATTGGTTCCAGATTCTAGCCGCCCTGACTATGAAGTAGTGCCTTCAGATGTTTAGTCTAAACCTACTTTCTAACAATTTGTAGCCATTATTCCTTGTTACCCTGGGGGGTGCTAGGGAGAACAGGGTCTCTCCCAAACCCTGCTGGTCCCCCAGGTGAGTTTATAGATGGCCAACAGGTCCCCCCTCAGCCTTCTCCTGCGAAGGCTGACCAGGTTAAGGTCCCTTAGCCTCTCTTTGTAGGGTCTGCCCTGCTGTCCCCGAATCATGCGGGTGGCCCTCCTCTGGACCCTCTCAATGCTGTCCACATCCCTCCTGAAGTGAATACAGTTCTCTAGCTGTGGCCTGACCAGTGTCGAATAGAGGGGGAGGATCACCTCCTTGGCTCTGCTTGAGATGCATCTGTGGATGCACGACAAGGTACAGTTAGCCCTACTGACCATGACCTCACATTGTCAGCCCATGTTCATCTTGGAATCAGTAATGAATCCAAGATCTCTTTCTGCCACGGTGCTCTTGAGAAGGGAGTTTCCCAGATTATAAGTGTGCTGCTGGTTCCCACTGCCCAAGTGCAGCACCCTGCACTTGTCAGTATTGAAACCCATCCTATTTTCATTTGCCTATACCTGTAACCTGTCCAGGTCCTGCTGTAATCTGTCCTTCCCTACTAGCATGCCCACTTCACCCCAAATCTTGGTATCATCAGCAAATTTAAACAGGCTGCTTTTTACCCTTTTGTCCAAGTCACTAATAAAGAAAATGAACAGTGTGGGCCCAAGGACCAAGCCCTGGGGGACTCTGCTGCCCACTTCCCTCCAGGTCGAAAAAGACCCATCCATCACTACCCTCTGAGTACGACCCTTCAGCCAATTTGCAATCCATCTGTCTGTGTAGGTTTCAGTGCCACAGTCACCTAGTTTTTTGATGAGAATGGGGTGGGAGACAGTGTCAAAGGCCTTGCTGAAGTCCAGAAAGACTACATCCACCACAACACCTGCGTCCAATGATGTTGTGACCTGATCATAGAAGGGAATCAGGTTGGTCTGACAGGACCTGCCCCTAATGAAACTGCTGGTTTCCCTTGATCATCATCCCTGCTGCTGGCCCATCACAGATGTGCTCCTTGATAATCTTCTCAAAGAGTTTCCCCAGGATTGAAGTAAGACTAATGGGCCTATAGTTGCCCGGGTCCTCCCTCTTCCCTTTTCTGAAGATGGGGACCACATTGGCTTTCTTCCAGTCATCTGGCACCTGGCCAGAGCACCACGAGTTCTTATAAAGCTGTCCCAGGGGCCCCTCAATAACCCCTGCCAATTCCCTCAACACCCTGGGGTGGAGAGTATCTGGACCTGCTGATCTGAACACGTCCAGCCGCTTCAGAATCTCTCTAACCCGGTCCTCCCTGACCTTAGGCCTGGTGGCATTTCTCTTGAGTCCGTCTGGAATCCTGGTTGGGAAGTCCTGGTCCCTGCACAGGAAAATGGAGGTGAAGAATTTGTTAAAGAGATCTGTTTTCTCCTCTGGTGCAACCACCAGATTGCCAAGCATATCCTGCAGGGGCCCCACATTACCTGGGGCCTTCTTCATTCTCCCTATATATTTAAAAAAGGACTTTTCATTATCTTTGATCTTTGACATTAGCCCTAGCTCCGAATTTGCCTTAGCTTTTCTAACAGCCCCCCTACAGACCCGAGCAGTGGAGGTATACTCCTCTTTGGTGATGGCCCCTCTCTTCCACTGGGTGTATGCCTCCTTTTTGGCAATCAGGCATTCATGAATGCCCTTGGTGAGCCAGGGGGGCTTTTGGGCACTTTTGCCCCCCTTGCTTCTTGTTGGGATTGTCACCCCTTGGGCTCTGATTATCGTCTCCTTAAGCAACAACCACTCATCTTGGGCACTGAGTTCCCCTACTCTTGAGGACCCCGGTGCCTCTCCCACTAATCTCCTCAACTCATTGAAGTTGGCCGTCTTAAAGTCTACAGCTACTGCATTGCTGCAGGCCCTTGGCACCTTGTTGTTGTTGTTCTTGTTGTTTGCATTTCAGTTGTGCGTAGATGCTTAGGTTTAGGTGCTTGACATTGTGTACACACATGCAGGCACATACAATTCTCTTCATATCTAGTGCCATAAAGAGTAGTAAGGAGGAGGTTTTCCTCCCTGGGAAAAAAACCCTTCAGGTGTTGTGGGGAGACCTGTGCTAAATCCTGCTGGGGCAGTGGGGATAGCAGGGAGAGAGGGCAAGGTAGTGTTACCTGCTGCTGTTACATTGCAGTATGGTGTCCCTGCACTTTGCTGCCACAGCAGTGCACAACAGTGCAGCCACAGGACAGCTGCCACCCAACAGACTCCCTGGGGATCCTCCATTCTTGTGTCCCTTCTTAATGGGCACTGTAGGCTCGTGCTCCACTTGCACATGCCAAGTTATACTATCAGTGCCATAAATCAGTGCCACTGATTTAATTTATTGCTAGAGGAGATCTGAAAACTGGATTTGCTCTCAGCAGCCTAATGTCCTCAACCTACAAACACACACAAAAGGGTTTAGCATGTCTATTTATGTGTAGTTTGTAAGATTCGTGGACACTAATGTATAATTAATTGTAGGGTAGAGTAGACATCAGGAAAAAATTCTACTGATGTTTTCACCTTATATCCATTAAGTAATGTGATCTGCTAGCTTTCTTGTGGCTCTCCTCAGCACTAAATATTAATATTAATGGAAAATAAAAACAATAAAGATGACTAGCATATAGCGAGTAAATCAGTCTGGAAGAATTGTGTAGACAGGAAGCAATAGCTTAATCATTGTCTTCAGAGAAGGTCAGAAAGTTGATCTCAAAGAAGAGTAAATTTATGCATGAGTTCATATTAGTCCCTTCTCCATCACTAGATGCTTTACATAAATGGATTGCTCTGTGAACCAAAAAAGAAAAGGTACTGCACTAGGCTATAGTATTTGGAATTGCTTAGATAAAGCCCATTTAAGGCGGGGAGGAAAGGGAGAGGAGGGAAATAAGATTGCCATAAGCCTCTTGTCAGCTTCCAGTCTGAAGCAAATTCATACATATCAAATAAAAAAAAAAACAAACCACTGAAAGAGAGAAAAAAATAACAAAGGAGAAAAATAATGAGCTGGTCAAAGCGTATGCTTAATACATCTTTACTTTAGGCATTAATCACACTATATGTGGGTGAGTGTCAAAGCAGCTGAGGTCAACAGGGAGTGTTTTGGTGCGGGCAAAAGAGAAAAAAATACCCTAAGCTAGTGATTTAAAACAGATTGAAATTTTTAAAGCAAGACGTAAAGGTCACAAAATCAGATTCAGATTGCCGAAGCACAGTGGGCAAGTTTTAATGAATTCTCAGCAGAGCTTTTTAAGACAAGCACTCAGGACTGAAATATCGAGATAAAATAAACCTCATTTTTTCCCTAATCAATATGAAGAGAGCTATGGAAAATTCTAGAGAAAGATCAAACAGAACTGTGAAAACTTGCTTTTGAACAAAGAAATTGAGTTTCCTTAGGCTGTTGTTAGTAACTTTTCTATAGAACAAAGGAGGAGTTTTAAAATGACTGGGCTTCATACATATAACAGAGTAAGACTGTGTTGGCATTTCAAAATGTTAGCAATCCAATATCTCTGCAGATGTTCTCAGCCAGGAAGAAAAGGAATAAGAATAGGTATGAGGAGTGTATCAATCTATTGTAAACAGCAAGCAAAATACCTCATTTAAAATGTGTGTTATGTTCATGCCATCTGAAAATATCCAAATAAAAGTATACCTGTCTTGTTCTGAAGTCAAGGAACCTCCAAATTGTTGTTATTAATAATAGTAATATAAGGAGTTATTTGTCCTGGCCCATCTTTGAGGCTTTGTCTACACACGGAAAATAACTTGTGTTATAAAGCATATTAACTTGCCTAAGTATAGACAGTCAAAAAGCCCAAGGCAGAATCAATTCAATCTAGGAAGCTTCCTCTAAGCTGCATAGATTGACCCAATAACCAACTGAACTGACGGTCAAGTTTTCAATTGGAAAAAGCAGGGGGAGGCCTGCGCTTATGCAGGCCAGTAGGTGGAAAATGCTAAAGCATATCTCCCACCCTGCTGGCCTTTGCAAAATGAGGTAAAACCAGCTGGGGAGGAGCGGGAGAATCTCCCTTAGCTCTCTGAGACTGCCCCAGGCTATCCCCGAGACTCACAGTAGCTGAGGCAAGCAGCTGTAGGGTTTGGGAGGGGAAGAAGTCCCCTAAGCTCCCTGGGGCTGACCCAAGCTGGGGGACCCTGGGCTGGAGTGGGTGGAAGCCCTCAGGGTAGAGGCTTTCTGGTGCCCCTATGCTGGGCAGCATGGGCAGGTACCTGGCCCAAAGGACTCCTTCTCCCTCCTTCCCGTTGTAGCGGCTGAAGCAATCCACAGCTGAGCAGGGTGTGTGTGGGGGGGAATTCCCCTCAGCAGAGGCTCCCTAGTGCTGCACCCCTGGGGCCTTGGGAACTCCTTGCCCTTCCAGCCTGTGACAGTAGCTAAGGCCAGCAGCTGTGCAGTGTAGGTGGGTGGGTAATACTCCCAGCTCCCTGGGCTGCCCCCAGTGTGGGGAGGGCTGTGAAGGGATTTCAAGCCCCCACCATAGAGATTTCCCCTCCTCATGTGCTGCATAGACCTGGGCTAGGCAGGTCTGTGGGTCTGTTCCCCTGTTCCTCCCCACTCCCCATGGGCTGACGGACATGCGAAAGAAGAGGATTTGGAGTAAAGAGGTGGATAGGTTCCTGTTCCACTGGAGCAGACAGCACAGTCTATGACTGCAAAGTATCCTAGGATGCTGGGGGACTGAGTTAACTCAAACCAGGAAGGAATCTGGGACACAAGTTCCATAAACTGGTTTAACCTAAATCAGTTAAGTCTGAGACTACATTGATCCAGGTTTATTTTAAACTTGTTTTGGCCACTGTGAAAGTGGTTCATGTACACTGAACTTCTGGGTTTTTTACAGATTTTAAACTAGTTTCTGATCACTGAAACTGATTTATGTGTAACTTTTGTTCCAACCCCTATATTTACTTTAAACCATGATAAAACACCTCTTAGCACTTAGGGTGTGTGCATAAGTTGTTTTTTTCACCATTTCAAGCACTCTATTGCTGTGACTAAACAGAAGTGCATGGCTTTACAGCACTTAACAAATGACAGCACTTTAAATTAACCCTTGTTAAATGAGGTATTAATTTTAAAGTGCTGTATTTTACAGCACTTCAGCAACCTATAATGCTTTAAATAACTTCTGTATGCTGATCAATTTTCTGGTGGTTCTGCCAGTATCCCATGGGTTCTGTGAGCTTGGTTAGTGCTCTCTGGCTCCACCAGGGGTGGCTCAGGAGCACTAGCCAAGCCTGGAAAAGCTGGCAACCCACCCTGCTCCAGTCAGCCAAATGAGATAACAGTGAGCTGGCCAGATGGGACCTGGTGGGGAGGAGAGGGGAGGGCACATCCACTTTCTGAAAGCATGGCTGGCATTTGCAACTGGAGGGACTGGCTCTGTGCTGGGGGCTTTTGCCATCTCAGAAAATCAGTGGGTGCCTGGTGGAGCTTGAAGCTGGAACAAGCTTTGGACTTGAGAGGGGTGGGGGGAAGGGGGTTAGTTCAAGTCTGCGCAGCCCAGGCAGGAGGGAAGCATTGGCACTGACTGGCTCCATGTTGTCCTGCCCAGTTGGGGACCCACTCTCTCCTGGCATGGTATGATTAAGAATGGGGGAGCTTATCAAATACCCATGCTCCAGAACAGCCACAGTTTAGGGGGATCCAGGGCTGAAATGGCACCTTTTCCCTCCCTACCTCACTTCTACCTGCTGCCCTTTCCCTCTCTGTGCCCCTGCTGTTCTGTTCTGTGGCCAGTTCTACCTTCTCCACCCATCTGGTGCTGCCTGTAGTCTCCTGCAGCCTCAGGAGGCTCCAGAATGCCCCCTGCCTCCTAGCCTGGAAAGTATAGGGAGGCTCAGAGGCCCTTCTCCCTCCAAAAAGTGCGCTTCTGTCTTGTGTATGAGTGCTGTAACTTTATAGTGCTATAAAAAGTGCTCTAAATTGCAGCACGGTAAAATGTGCATAGAGCACTTCTATATACACCCCTAGTGTAGATCTAAGTCAGTCAAGATTTATTTTGCCACTTAATTGTTATTAACACACTTACAATGCCACTCATTTTTAGAGGTTGGAGAAAGGCACTGGCATGCAGGGACTGCTCAGGCATTTGGGTCCTATGCTACAGAGTGGGGAATGTGCACCCTCCCCCCTTACACTTCCCTCTCATAAGAAAAAAATAGTAAAAGGCCCTCTTACCCATGATGATAAGAACAGTTTTGACTTAAACTGGAAAGGAATCTACCTCGTTTTGAGCTGAGATATCATGGCATCATGTACTCTGTAGCTCCTTATTGGAACAGGAATTAGCCTCTATGAGCTTGTTTCCTTTGCAGCATCTACAGATTTTTCTATACGTGAGATAATTCCCCTCGAGTTAGTCTAACTCAACTCAGAGTGGCAGTAATGCAAGGCATACATTAAGCAGTACAGAATGTTTGTATTAACAACAGAGAATTGCTGCATCCTCACTGCATTAATTTCAACCTGTTCTTCTAATGGGCTAGACAACTTCAAGTTAAAGCTCTGCTTAACTTGAGCCAGAGACTGTGTGTGTGTGTGTGTGTGAGAGACCCCAGATTTGTCCAGGTACACCTTTGAAACATACTCCCAGGGTGTTCTCACACCTTCAGAGGTGCCCATTGGCTTCATACCCCTCTCTGCCATCTCCTACTTTACTACTGAGAACAGGCTGAGTTGCTCTAAGGTCACCTCCCTGACCTATTGTGCCTCAGCTTTACCCACATCATCCAAGTCTTGCCAAATCTTAGTAGAATGGATTTTGCCAGTTAAAAGAATCATACCTTTGTCTGGTCATGGACTCAGAAATTTTAGATATCCCCTTCCATAGAAAAGGCCTCCCTGTATGGTCAAATGCTCTGAAATCACACTTAGCAATAACAATAGTAAGTTATAAAAGATGACAAAAAGATTAATTATAAAAACAAGAAATCAGTAACAATATGTTTGAGACACATACAGAGATATAGATATAAACAAAAAAAATCAAAACAATGATTTTACCTCACCCCTGCATCACCCTAAACTCTAAGAATTCAGCTCTTTATCTCACCAGTTAGAAACCAGCTGTTCCCTCTGGTCTCCCTGTCAAGGCTTCCTGCAACTTTTCCTGTCAGTCAGAATATTTAGCCCACCAGTTGAGGGTTCAAAGCACCTTTTGCCCTGGAAAATTACTCCCATGGCGAGGCTTAAGTATATTTTTTTTATCTAGCCATTTATATATAGTATCCATTAGATTCTTGAGGAGCTCATGCTATTCATATAATTTCCTGCCTCCAAGGATATATTTGTATACCAGACCTGAATGCTGTCCTGCTGCAGTTATAACTAGAAGAAGATATACTTCCTTTCAGATATAAAGACTACAAAGCCAATATCCTAAAGATACTGTCTTTCAGTTAATTTCCCAACTGAAATATTCTCCTTCAAATAGACCCATTCCCAGGAGTTATTCTTGCTACAGGCCTCTTCTTCATCATTGTCTAGAAAGGCCAGGCTTATGACTATCTATTAACCAACCCCACGTCAGATGCTAATTTTCAGGGATTACTTCTCATACTTTTTGGCTTTGACCATGTCCCAGGTCTTAAGGAATAACACCTGAAAATCAGTATCCTGTTATGTAAACAGGGCCCTACTATAATTTTAAGAAAGACAGCTATATCAAATACCAAAATTCATATAAACATAAGGGGCATGTCTCCATGAGCAGGAGCATGCATTTGCCTGGGGACAAATAACAGTGGCACATAATTATGCTGCTGCTACTTGTCCCTGGGAATGCCCTGCATGTGAGCTCTGGTGCGTGGGAAATTGCCCCAGGTGGAGTAGGAAAGGCTGGGCCAGCACCTGAGCTGGCCTCAGCAGCCTTACGTGGGGTTCTGGGGGCTTTCTGGGTCTGAAGTGATGGCCATCTGGACACAAGAAGCCTGGCCTGTAGCTGGAGCCTGACTGACTGACCAGGCTCCGATTTCAGGAGGTGCACACTGTAGCCACGTGCAGCAAGGCACTTTTTTTGGTGCATTTTTTTTTTTTAGATACTGGCATTTCCCAGTATCTAAGTTTGCCACTGCACTGCAAATGTGCAGTGTGGTGAATGGATCAACATGCACAGCATACATTTTGTGGCACCTCAAAAGGCACTGCAAACTACGCATTCCTGCTCATGTGGATGCAGCCAAGAATGAGAAGTCTAAATGTAGCTTGCACTGCCTATCCAGAGGGATTACAAATGTCAAATCAGTAACACAAATTCTAAAATAAATGCATAGTATTGGTCCGGTTTGGGACAATGGAGGAGGTCTTCAAGAGGAGGTTAGATGGGCATCTGGCTGGGGTCATCTGACCCCAGCCCTCTTTCCTGCCTATGCAGGGGTCGGACTCGATGATCTATTGAGGTCCCTTCCAACCCTAACATCTATGAATCTATGAATGTTTAAGTTATACTTTGAGCTAATGTTGCAATACCTGACTTGAGGGCACCAGGTTAGAACATTTTTCATTATGCTGATTCTGAGAAATAACATTTTATTGGCCACTTAATATATGCCTTTTTGTATTAAATAATCTGAAATGCTAGTTTTTTTAAAATCTAAATATATGAAATGCTCTGAACAGATGAGAATAGAGAAATTACTTTTGTTTGTTTTTTGTACTTTACAAACTAATACAACTTCCTACTGAGTTCCATTGATTCACGGAAAAGAAAAATATACAGTTTAGTCTGCCAAATTTCCTGTAAAGCTGCCAAAGGTATAAGAATTATATTTTCCATTTTATCTGTGACCTTGCAGAGTTAATATTACCTTTGGTATTTCAAAACAATAATATTTTGAAAACAAGACTACGTGGAGCACTCTCATTTATTTATTTTTTTAACTATCTGGATTAGGAAAAGGGGTATACTGTCAACTATTATTTATCTAGAAATGTCATTCACATAAAACAAAAACAGAAGATAGGGGAGGGTAGTGCTTTAAAGACTGGCAGAAAGCTGGCAGATTTGCACCTTATCCTTTCTTGTGTGGTGTTTTCTGCATTACTCCAGACTAACATAGTAAACTACCTCTCTCTACCTTATACTAACTATAGTTCAGTAAGGCATAAGCTTTTGTGGATAATGACCTACTTTTCAGATGCTACGCATGGACTGGAGTCCACTGATATACCCCACTCTTTGAGATCAGTGTTGTTTATGTAGTCTGAAAACATAGTTCAAATGAAAACACACCTATCTCATATTGAAGTCACAGAACAGATTAGCATCTGATGCAGTAAATTGTTGCCTGTGAAAACTCATGTGTCTCTGAACCAGTTAGTTTCAAGATACCATCCTGCCATACCATTTGCCTCACTTCAGAATAACAACTTTTGTAGAGCAGAATGTCAAATGTGAAATGACAATGGGTGCTTGTAGACGTGATTTTTCTAGCTTTCTGATACTTTTGCTAATTTTAAAACTTTATATTATATGGGACTGAACAAGTTGAAAATGGGTTCATGTTGTGCACACCTTAAGGTTTAAATAAATTTGATGCACATCAGCAATGTTACACACAGAAAGTGTTTAACTACAATTAGGCATTTGGTGGCTGTATGAGATGAAGTAATCCAGGAGTCTCAGTCAAATGAGTTTTTTACCTGTGTTTATACTGGGGCAGAGGGGTAAACTGGTAGCAAACTACATGACTTGGCACTGTTTTTATCAGAGGATAACTATTCAGTGTAGATGTATCTCTACTATTTAATTATGGGATGGAATATGATGGTACATCCCAAAAATGTTTTCAGTTTCTCTGATGACTGTGAAAGCTTCTTGTGCTGCTGCTACTTGTACAATTCTCAGTTCTTCCACTCCAGCAACTTTTCCAAACATGATACTTTCCAAAAGCCTGGCTATTCACTTTGCTCCTCCATGCAAACAGCTTGGTTTCCTTGAGGTGCCTTCAAAGCAATATAAAACAGGATAATGAAGAAGAGGAATGGTACAAGTGGTAGAAGTAAAATAAATGTTCATAGTTCCTCATTTTATAATTATTACATGTGAAAAAATTAAACAGTTTTCCAAAGAGAATATGTTGTGACCCCTTTAATCTCTCTCAAAAATCAATGTGAAATCACAATAGGCGCTTGTACAAGGGGCTTTAGTCCTTAGGGTTGCATTCTATTCCCCCTAAATTGAAATGGTGTGTTTTTAATTGAAACAGTGGGTTTTATTCTTTTGTCACTGTATATATGTTATTGTCCTGGTGGCCACAGGCACCTGCTGAAGGCAGAAGCGGTGAGGCCTGATCTTTTTTTTTTCTTTTTTTTCAGAGCCTGCCCACCTCTCCCACAGTTGGGGTGCCATTAATTGTGTCATTAATTTGTCAGATCACCCCCCAGCTGTGGGAGAGGTGGGCAGGCTTCACACAAAAAAAGGATCAGGTCCTTTTCCACTTCTGCCTTCAGAAAGCTTATGTGGCTGGCAGGATGCCTAGGGTCACCCAGGAATGGGCTGGCTTTCCCCTGGAACAATGCAGGTAGACAGCAGGAGGATGGCTGTGTGTGCTTGCAGCTGGAGAAGGTGGTGGGGATGTTGCATGGGACACTGGAAGCCCAGGGGCAAGCGAACCTGTTCCTGGGTGGCTCCAGGCGTTCTGCCATTCACAGGACCCTGCTGAAGGCAGAAATGGTGAAGGGCCTGATCCCTTTTTTCTGAGGAGCCTGCCCACCTCTCTCTCAGCCAGGGGATGAGCAGACTAATGGCTTCAACATTCCAAGTTGTAACATTGCGAACTAACCTACATCGGGATGCAGTTTAGTTTGCAATGATGCAGATTCATTTAAAACCCCAAAACTTGCATATGTGTAATATGGGATTCTATGAAGCCACACAAAGGGAATTTTTTGTCTTATGTACATCATGACATCGTCCCATGTCCAAGCACCCAGTTTTACAAAAGGAGCTGTGTGATTAATTGTTTTTGTCACATGGCAAGGAAACTAAAGAAACATTAGTGACAAAGTTCAATTTGTAGAGGAAATTCTCTTAGTTTTTTTGAGTGTTTTGATGGTTTTTGTAATCAGTTTTAGCCCTAAAATGTGATTTTGAACCATACAGTTTGTAATGTTTTCTTGTGGATAATGATGGCATTTATTTTTATTATAGTTGTTAACTACACATCTAGTTGTTTTAAAAATAAAACAAAAGCATTTTAAAGGCAGTCATTCACCTAGCAATTATCATATGCATACATATACTGCAAATCCTCTTTATAAAATTGTTTATCTATTTTTTCATATGTAATAATTATATAATAAAATGAGGAACAAACTCAGTTTGGTTAAAGAACTGACATGTCATTGTCACTTGGAACCTACTTGGAATAATTCAGTGGCACCAGAAGAGATTCAACTATTTTGGCAGTAAGGCTAACAAACATATTAATTTACCATCCACTCATACTGTCATTCAAAAACTTTGCCATCAGCGTGATACCAGATCAATAGCAAAATGACTTTTTGACATTACGTTGACAATCTTCTTTACTTACAGTTTAATAGCAGCAATGCAGCATGAACTTTTAGTAAAGTTCAAAGCACTTCCCTGAAAGAAATGCCTGGTGTCCTCAATACTTCTGAAAATGCTATCAAATCATTAGCACAATCAGAGTCCTGAGAACTGCCATGCGGTGGATCAGTGCAAGCAATATTCACCGTAAAGGATGGAACATAGAACTTCCCATATTGGATCAATCCATTGGACCATCAAGCCTGATTTTCTAGTTGAGAGAAAAAGGGAAGGGTGAAAACAAAAATCAGAACCATAATTTTCCAAGCCACTTGTGCAGCTCTCTATTTGCAGGAAAAAAGCTCCTCTGGAGCTATAGCAGGGTGGCCTGTCTCACTAAGAAGGGGCATCCAGTCATGTTGAATAGCTGGAACTGTTAGCATGCTTCTAACAGGGGAGTGACTTCCTGAAAGCTAAAAAGCACCGGAGAGAAGAGCAGCAGAGCAGTGAACTGTGATGCACCAGTTGTGAACCAGAGGCAAGGGGTGGGCTCCACAGAGGAAATCAGATTGTTGTGCTGGGGCCAGTGCCCCAAACAGAACAACACAACAGGGTATTTTCTTTGCTTATTTTGTTTGTTCGGGGACTCTATTTCATTTGCGTGGACTGGTTGAAGAGCTCCTCTGATAACAAAAGCCCATCTAGAGAAGCCCACAGGATACAAATGCCTACAAGATACAAATGTATTTATATAACTTAATAAACTGAGGTATATTAAAAACACACTGCATCCTTCCTCAACAGCAATAAGATTTTTAGCTACAGCTATCTAGATACTTTAACTTATATATGACTAAAATATGCATTGTTTGAGCTCTCTAAGTCCTGTGACATATTTAGTAGAGCTGGTTTAGAATTTGCTTTCAAATTATTATCTAATCAGAACACATTGAAGCAGGTGTCCAGCATGTGTACAGGCAACCTTAGAGACTAGTCTTTTAATATATTAAATAGTACCTATAAATACAATGGATTAATTTTTGTTACATTTTCTCACCTCAGAAGTCTCAGACTACTGCTTTTCAGATGTGTTGCTTATGTTTGTTAGTCGTCTGACTATATTTATGGCCATAAACTTCTGCCATTGTGTCTCTGGTAGTAAGGCAGTAGTTCCTAGAGAGAGCTTCAGGATGCAAGGGACTGGAAGTGCAAAGCTGAGCTGTGGGTTGAAGTGGAACAGTAATATTATAACTACATGAAACTGATTGATCTATTCCTTCACAATCATCTTGGTTTAAAAGCATCCATGTCCTTTTTTTGCAATCTGTCATCCTAGACCTTTACAATTCCCTTTTAACCTCTCAGTTGTTTGGAGCATAGCAACTCTGAGTGTTGCATTGTCTATCATCTCAAGTATGTTGTTTGGGAGATCACAGATGCTTCAAGATAAAACTGCCAGAATTATTCCAAGACCTGACAGGTTTGCTAACAAACAAACTGCTTTTCAGATCAGTACACTAGACTCTGCTACACCTTTGATATGAACCACATATGGCATTAGTCCTGTTTGCCTGAATTAACTCCAATTTTCTAGTGACCAAGGTCAGACAATTACAGATAGAGACTCAGCTGTTCTTACCCAGCACATATGTTCTAGTATTGTTGGTAATTTATTTACTGTAATAGAAAAAGAAAGAAATGCTAGACCTAAACCCCACTCACTATAATATGGCATGAATGTGGCCTGCCTTTAAACTAGATATTGGCACGTATTTTGTACAAGCACTTTCGTAAAGCAGTATTAAACATCAGTATAGATTTTAAGTATGGACTGTTTTCAATATCTCTAATGACAGGACTGATGAGATGGAGATGATTGGGAAGAAGCCATGTGCATAAATCAGTCTGATGCTTCTAGACTGATTTTGATGGGCATGCAATAGCTAGCAATTAGTTCTGATGGATATTTTAGTCTAGTACTGAGGGGATACATTGTAAGTGGGATTTTAATTACCTTTTCAAAACACTCTTGGGATAAAGACACAATATTTAGTCCTAAAGACTATAAGCAACACATTTTAAAAAAGGATTACTCTTTTGGGGTTTTTTAAATTATGTACTGAGGTCTTCTACAGACTTCCAATGGAATGCTGTGAGTTTGAGTCCTAGTGCTTCCTGATGAGTTTGTTTCAAATCACAGCAGCAGCAGAGTGCTTCTAGCATATTGTGTAATAAACTTTATCATTAAGTGTTTCATGAACAGTATCAGTGTCGATAGTGATGTTAGGAGAGTGCTGCTACAGTTAAACACAGATTGGTGTGACAAATTCATTCTTCAGCAGATATAAGGAAACTTTTCTTTAATCCAGTATTTTTTTCTTCTAAATTCTCAGCTTTAACTTCCTGGTGTGATACATATATTGATGACATTATTGTCTTGTTGCTTTTAGAAAGTAAGGCTGCTTTTGGATGTAATGGAGGCCAAATGTTCTCATGCCAAGTCTTAAATTCTAATTTGTACTTGACAACAGGCAGAATGATCAGAAGTGAAGAATTCATTTGCCTTTCTAAAGCAATTTGAGCACAGGGCATTGTTCAAAAGCAGAGGAAATTGTATTTGTATAATGTGTTCTTTATATTAATGAAACAGAAGACCTATGTTAGTGTGAAAGGTATCACCATTCACTTAGCTTTCGTCTCGATGTCCTATAGAATGGGTAATTGTGTAAGTGATAATCCAGCAAAGGTCTGTAAATTACTCCATGAGATACAAAGGAAAGAAGTTTTCTGAAATCCATTAATGATTTCAGCGCTATAAAACCCTTACTTATTTCCAGGTCAAAAGCAGCTAGTGAAATGTTATTAATGACAGTTAATCCAGCATTAACTGTTAATTCATTAGTTTTTTCCTATAAATTATTTTTTAATATGTAAATTTTTGCTATTTTTGCTTTCCTAAAACAAAAAGCCAGCACAACTGGCAGCAGAGTAGAATTTATTTTTCCTACCACTGCATTTTTCATTCCTTGTAACTCCATTCTTGGCAAGAACACCTTTTCTACCTTTCTTCATTTGTGCTCTATGGACCATGAAAACTGCCATTACAAAGGAGAGAGTGCTGTATGCACTGGTTTTATTGGTTTTCTGCTGACACAACAAAAACTAAATCGGCAGGTTCACTTAAGGGTTTATAGGACTCAGCAGTTCAGATTTAAAAAAATACACCCTGAGGTCATGAAATCCAGGAGACCAAGCTGATAAGATGAAAGGGTGTCTTTCATCCTTTGCTTTGAGTTCAAAGAAGAGCTAGTATCATAGTTTTAGGTGAAAAGAAAATCAAGTACGGAGTTAGAAAGAAGGTCCACTTATAAGTTGTTGTTGTTTTTTTTTTATAACAATCATAGTCTTGTCAGAAAAGCTACTGAGATCCAGAAATTCATGAGTACTGACAGAACCTGTTTAGTAGGACCTTGTTAAGTGGTAATTTTGGGCAGCTACTGGAGCTCTTAACTCCTGGATTTTCCACACATTAACACCCTAAAGTAACTTAAAGCACTCACTCTGCGGCTCAAAGTTATGCCACTTTAAGGCAGGATTATCTTTGATCCACACAACTCAGCTCTTGTTCCATTAAGGTGTGGCCAATCCCCACAGATGTGCCACTCAAGTTGAAGCCCTCCAGTATCCCAGGGTTCAGTGTCCCATCCTCTCCTCCACCCTCCTGTTCTATGGACTCTCATACCCCTGTCTGCTTAGTAGAATAGCCCAGGGACTGGAGCTGCAGCTTTTCTGTTTCTGCCAGCCTCCAGCCCCCTGGTCCAGAAATGGCAGCATGGGGCACCTTTCCCACCCAGTGCTGAGCCTGTTTGGGTGGACAGCCACTGCTGAAACCTGTGCCTCCACCCCTCCTTCCCCTGCCAAGCCCTGGGGAGCAGAGGAGAGTGCGGACAGCCCTAGAGAGCCCCAAGCCCTGGCCAGGCTCCAGCAGGCCATGAGCTACTCAGTTCCAGCAGTGCCCTGCTCCATGCATCTGATCCATGTGCAGCATGGTGAAAGCTGGTGGTGGGTGCTGTGGGTTGGGAGAAGCTGATGTTTTGGGGCAGGGCAGCTACAGGTGGATTCATGCTGCAAGCAGAAGTCTCTGCCACCGCCCATGTGGACGCAGGAGCTGTCTATATGTGGATTCCGCTCCCAGCTGTGCAGTGTAGCCAGCTTTGGGGGAGCTAGCATGTCTTGGGCAGCCCTGTTGCCTCTGCAAAGCTCCCTCCTTCCTTCCCTCTGCACTGGAGTGGATGCAGTCACCTACCAGTGAACTACAGACCAGCTCCAGATCCAGATCATGAGGACAGTGGCCTCAGCAGGAGTTGGGTACAGCTTAGCTGTCCTGTCAGGGCTGCTCCCACCCCAGTGCAGCCAGTGCCAAGCCTCAGTCCCATGGAAATGGTCCCAGGAGCCAGCTGCTAATTTGGTTTCATGGGACTTACTTTGGTTTTTACTTCCATCAGCTCCCACCCCACCTGCAGCAAACACCGCTTCAGCCTCCCTCTGCTAGCCCAGGGGAGCTAGGCACTTGCCCTCCCAGCCTTGGCCTTAGAAGCATAGAGAATCATAGGGCATGTCTACACATTATACATACCTCTTTTAAGAGAGATTAGCCTAAAATAGCTATTTTTAAGGCACATTAAGGGCACATATCCACACGTGTGCACCCTTAATGCACCTTAAAAATGGCGATTTTAGGCTAATTTTGCCTAAATTTGATACCTGCATAAAGCAAGTATCAAATTTTGGTGTGAATAGCTAGGTTCCATTAGCCCACGTGTAGACGCTTAATGCGCATTAACGTGGTGTGTGTAAATGGACATGCACTGCGTTAATGCACATTAGCCCATCTACACATTGACTAATGCGACTGAGCTATTCATGCCTAAATTTAATGTACCTTAATGTGTATTAGCAGGTCCATGTGTAGACACATGCCTAAATCACCTTAATGCACTGTAAGCAAAGCCATGTTAAGTTTAGGCGTGTGTAAATACACGTGTAAACATACCCATAGGCTCTAAGGGTAAGGCTCTAAGGGACCTCCCTGCTCACCAGGTCTCTGGTGGCAAATCACAGCTGTGCGAGTGGGAGACAGATAGTTTCTAGACTAAAGGTGTGACTGCTCCAAACTAGCACTAAGCCAATCAACATTTGTGTGGCTCACAGTAAAACATTTAACAAGGCCTGTGGTAAAATGCAATTGTGCGAATTTATGCTGTGGGGAGAGAAGAAGTAATACTGTTTTACGGAGTAGAGAGCTTGCATCTCATGAGCATGTGTCAGTTGATCCATTGTAACTTGTTTCATCTGTCTGCTCCTATCCTGTGGTTAGTGAAGCTATCATTTTTCCCCTGAATGCAACAGGGGGTGCATTACTGCAGCTTAGCTATCACTTACTGCAGGATAGAGTGGTCAGACAAAATAATAACGAGGGATTCAGTAGGTCCTCAGCAAGTCCCTCCCCTTTTAAAGTATCATAATTAGCTTTTTCTCCTCATACCTTCAAGCCTGCCCCACAGTAAAGTAACTGCATAAAAACACTTAGAACTAAATACTGTTACACCCTTATTCACCCAAGAGACACTTCAAAAGCTTTTTAACTGCATAGTTTGAATTCTTTTTCCACCTAGGGAGAGTAGGATAGTCCAATTCTGTGCACAACTCCTAGAAGTAAAATGGAAGAGGGAAGATCATGACAGTCCTCTTATCTTGAAGTCAAATAGGGTACTTTTTGCAGGGAGTGGGAGGGCCAGGTACCCCTCAGCCAGAAGGGTGTTGGACTAGCAACTTCCATTTCCCAGCAAAATGCTTTATCCACTAGGCCACAAACAAGGCATTGCAGAGTGCTTTCTTGAGAGCACAACCAAGTGGGGAAGATATTTTGGTCCAGGAGAAGGCAATCAAGCCAGAGGGAGGCAGCTCAGTGAAATGGCTGCCCCCATTCTAGAACTAACTTCCAAGAGAAGTGGTGCTGGCTCCTTCCCTGGGGGTCTTTAAAAGGAGGCTAGATGAACACCTTGCCGGGGTCGTTTGCCCCCAGTACTCTTTCCTGCCATGGCAGGGGTTGGACTTGATGATCTGCTCAGGTCCCTTCTGCCCCTACCAACTATGAAACTATTAAGGGCAAATTCTCATTTACATGAAATGTAAAAGTATTGGTATATGTGAATTAGCCCCTAAAACTTGGGTGTGTGTTGGATGGGGACTGGGTCAGTATGGGAGGGGGAGGGGAAAGAGAGAGACTGTTTGTTTGTTTGTTACTTTATTACTTTCTTCTTCCAGAGAGAAAATGATATGCATACAATAAATTATCTGTATTCTACCCTCATTTACTCTCACCCAACTCTACTGAATTAAAAGAGGTTATGTGGCTATATCTGAGCCTGAGATATTGCCCATTCTATTTAAACTTTTTTAGAAGCTAGGAACAAAATTATATGATATAATCAAAGCATATTTTCTATTGTTAAAATTGCAAAAAAGGACAATACAAATCCTTTTATAAAAAAAAAATGTTCTTGCATTACACACTCCTGATAGATATTCATCCACTTTTGCTCTCTCAAACACAATGTTTGATGTTGTCTATCTACCATATTTCCTGTGCCTTTCCTTTGATCTTTCTTTATTTTGACATTATCCCTTGCAATCACACAGCATCCTGATATTCTCTCCACCATTTCATTCAACATTGCCGCATTGCTCAGACATTTTTCTTTTCTGTCCAGTACTGCAGTATATAGTAATAACAACACTTTACTAAAGATGCTGCCTTGCCTCTCCAGTCTTCCCCGACATGCATAGCAATAGGCTAAGTCAGAGGCTTAGCCATTCTTATACTCATGATCCCTGACACACACAGTTATCTTCAAATAATCTTTAATTTATGAGCACTGAATATGCTGTTGGCAGCCTCCTCTGGTTGTCATTGTGATAGCTCCCTTCATGCACCAGATAACTGAACTTCTTGATTTTCTTAACCTCTTCATTTCCAGTTTTCCAATTATTTAGGATATTTTAGGGTCATTGCCATCTTCTGTTTTGTATTCCAATTTAATACACATTTTACAAAGCATAGGCATCTTGCTTTATAGGGCTGTGCGAAATTCTGATGGATGTTTTATTTCAAAGCTGTTTTGATGCATTTTGGGTTCAAAACAGCACAATCAAAATGAAACAAAAGGCTTCAAAACAGCTTTGAAATGAAACGAGGGCACTCAAAACGTTTCAAAAGTTTTGAAAAGCTTCGAGTTTTGAAGCTGGACTTGCTTATGGCTAAACAGAAACTAAGGAGAGGGAGGAGGAAGAGAGGGGGAAGGACTGGTCTGATATTGACATGTGTAGCTGGCCAGTGACTGTGCTCCTTCCCTGAGATCCCATCCAATCCCAGTTCTCCAGGGGAGGGACAAAAAAACCAGCATAAAAAGCATTGTTTGAACTGAGCTTTCTCTGTGCCTTCACACTTACAAGTGACACAAGTTTTGCTCTGAACAGTTGGAGGTGCAGCTTCCCAGAAACCCCTGCACCTATCTCCTTGAAACTTGGCAGGCTTCATGGCCTCAGCAGGGGCTACCATCCCTGCTGTTTTCACTCCGCTGCACCTTAACACACACACAAAGTCACACATCATGGGTTTTGCTTATCAGCAACTTGAGGTGCAGTTTCCCAGAAACCCCTGCACCTATTTCCTTGAAACCTAGCAGACTTCATGGCCTCAGCAGGGGCTACCTCTCCTGCTGTTTTCATCCCCCTGTGCCTTCATACTTACAAGTGACACGAGTTTTGCTCTGAACAGTTGGAGGTGCAGTTTCCCAGAAACCCCTGCACCTATCTCCTTAAAATTTGATAGACCTCAGCAGGGGCCATCATCCCTGTTGCTTTCATTCAAATCAGGAAAGAAATGACAAAGCTATAGGCATTTTCATGATTCCCCATTATAGCATAAGGGCAAAATGTCGAAATGCATTGAAACAGCGAACAGTGTTGACAAAACTCAATAGAGCAGTGCTTCAAAACAGCAAAACAAAACACTGTCCCTTCAAAATGGTGACATGGAAGTGAAAACAAAATGGTGCTGTATTGCACAGCCCTAATTACTACACTGCATTATCTCCTGTGTTACTGTGGGAACACAAGAGTAATAAATCATGTCACCACACATTATCCCATCTACGCACTACTTCCAGTGGAGAAACTGATTTGCAGTTAGGTCAGATAATGATCGTTTTGTTGTGCTAACCAAAATAAAATAATACACTTCATCATTGGAGCCTGTTTGTCAATTCATCAGATTCTCTCACAGATAAGGAAGATGGAAACATCATCTAAATTGTGACATCTGCTTCTATCAGTATGGAAGTCAGAATCTTAGCCACCAGAAGTGCTATGTACATATTGTAGTGTCATTTTCTATATCAATCAAACCTGTGATGTCTGTAATATTTTGGTTCATTGATTCCAATTAGAGTTACTAAAAACAGGAAAAATATAAGATTTATATTTGTGATTGTGTGACTTTGAAACCAAACTCTTGTTCTTTGTGTCAAAAGTGTCCCTGTTGTATATAAAACAATTTTGAAAACTCCTTTATAATAGTGTACTATAAAGATATTGCAAATATATGATCTGTGCTCACTAGTGGGCTGTCTGTTTTCTCTGGCCTCATTTCATCAATAATCTTTACCTTTTCTGGGATGAATAAAAGCAGTACAAGGGAGATATTTTTTTTTGTTTCTTCCTGCATGAGAAATGAAGTGAGGTCATTCCATGTTTCACACTGTCCTTCATGGTTACATGTTTTGGTAGATAGATGGATAGTACCTTGCATTAATATTCTAAACTTTGCTCTGTCTTCTGCTGTCTCACAAATCATGCATAAGATGTTGATTTATTTTTCATTGTTTTAATGATTCTCGCAAGTGTCCCGTCTTTGCTAGAAACATTCCCTTGTTATGGTGTTATTTCCTTTTACAATGTAACTGGGATTTTTTACCAGGTGATTAAATCAGTTCTCTCATCCATCTTACTATAGAGGGTCTTAGTGCATACTTTTCATTTTTGAGCATCTTGCATTTTTTTCACATACTGTAATGCATCAGACAGCAACTGTTTCCATTTCCGACACGTTTTCATCCCAGTGATTCCTTTTGCAACATCATGGTATATTTGAACTTCATTTCCCCTATAGTTCATTTGGTTTTTCTTTCCTGCACACATCAGGAATGTGTCTGATAGTTTTCCTCAGTCATTCCATGTATCAATTTTCAGTGTTGTTTAGGATATTTCACAGTGGCTAAAAAGATTGTTTTATGCACTTGGGGTAGAGCTTAAATGATGAAAAGAAAATAAATGTTGATTTGGGCACTTTCAGAATTGTGCAGTTATTAGAAAACATTGTTTTTCCATCTTAACTATATGATATCATAATTTTGTTTCCCGTGGAGCTGTTAAATGGAGCTCAAACATATTCCTTTACATTGTAATATTAATATCAAGTGTTTGCAAGAACTGTTTGATTCTTAGACCAGAAGGAGATCTTGTTTGTTTGTTCTTCTCTATTCCCATTATATTCTTATAAAAAATATTTTTTCTCCACATTCACAATTGAAATTCTCTGCAATCAATAGCATATCATGTTTTGGCACAGTAACAGTGAGCCCTTGCAGAGGGACATAAAACTCTTCAATTTTATTAGTGTTGGCTACTGGAGTTAGTTCAAATGCTTGAATGATAGATTTGCTGAAGTCCCCAGGCAGATTGAAATAAGCCTTGGATTGTATCTCAGCAGGGATACAAAGTCATCCTTATTCTGAATAAATGTTCCTCTTTATATCTCACATCCACCACTAATTTTCCTTTGGGGCAGAAGTTACAGCTGCCAGTCAGCTGAAATTCAGAAAGGTTTGCAATGTCAATCTTTGCTCATTGTCTCTCCCAGAGCTGGAGAAGAAGTTATGGTTATGGCTGACATTAACAGAGGTGTGACTCCCTGAAGAGTCTGGTTATAGCAGTCTTCTATACTGGCTTTCTCCACTTGGCTTACTGACTAAGCGATAACAATACAGCACATCTTTTTATACATCTTGGCCTGGGACATTCTTGGATGAAAGAGGGAAATATGATGAAAAGAATAGGGATCATAATAACTCAGAGCTATATATAGGTTTCACCCTTAAGATGGGTAAATACTAACACCATCATTTTATTAAAGGGAAAGCGAGGTATCAAAAGGAGAAGTCAGACCAAATAGCCAAGTTGGATACAGAACTCTTGTTCTCCTGATTCCAGGTCCTTGCTCAGTGCTGGTTCCAGTCAAACACTTTGACTACCTTTAAAATCAAGATGTTGCGGGTCATTTTTTTTTTAAAAGCTCAGTGATGGTTAAAGAACTGAAATAAGAGTCAAACATCTCAAAGTCACAAGCTCAGCAGTTCCAGCTGTGACACACATGGACAGAGATGAAAATGCTAGGACTACTGAAGTGAATGGAAGATTTGCTATGTATTTAAAATGGGTCCAGGATTTTTTCCCCAAATTTGCAAAAGAGCTGAACAATTGCCAATATAAGCAATCTTGAAAATCTGGCAGGTTATTTTGTCTAAAAAGGGGCTGAGTCCATTCAACAATCTTGCCCATCTGTAGACATACAATATTAAAGAAATTATTATTGCTACAAATCCTGTACTAGTTGAGAATTTTTCCATAATTTTATAAATATAGCACTTATATTAATGTTGCATTTTAATATTTTTTGTTTCAGAAATCAAAAATTTCTACTTATGACAAGATGTGGGCCTTTATGAGTAGCAGGAGGCAGTCAGTGCTTGTCAAAAGTAATGAAGAAGGTATCCAGCGTGTACTCACCTCTGATTATGCCTTTTTAATGGAGTCAACAACCATTGAGTTTGTCACACAGCGGAACTGTAACCTAACACAGATTGGAGGCCTGATAGACTCAAAAGGTTATGGTGTCGGAACTCCCATGGGTAGGTTATATGTCAACCATTTGTTCTGTGTTCATTAATCTTGGTTGTAGCAATAGCACAAAATAGCTCCAATGTATGGCAGTCCTGCTCTCCATATGCTACTAGCATTTCCTCCCTTTTTTCTCCTTCTAGTGAAACATTGTTTTATATTATGACAGAATTTATAAATCTGATCCATCTTAAAAATGGGGAAAATGGTTATGGCATAAAAGACAGGAATCCTACATATTTAATTCTTCTGCCTTAGCTGTCTGCTGCAACTAAAAACATGAACTGAAATAGAGTTTAATTTCATAAAGTTAAAAAAAAAATCATTATATAATCTGCTAATTAAGTAGTTTTTTATTAGCAATTAGAAATGAATTAGTGCTGTGACTGCATAAGCAAATGTGGCTATTCATCGTTGTTGGGAAATTTTAGAAAGGGCAATCTTTTTAAAGAAGCTCAGAAACTAGTATGAAACAAAGGCAAAGTTTCTGTATGTAACCTAGATTTAGGCTACGCAGTCCAGAAATGTCTTCGGTTGATTTGCTTAATTTTTTTTCTACTTTCAGTTTATTTTTAATATAAAAATCTCGTCATTTTGACACTTGTATGAGTGTCTTCTGTTTTTCTCTAGTATACCTTATTCTTATCATTTACTTCACCAATAATAGAAAGGTACAGTAAATAATTGTGTGTGGAAAATGGTTTGCAATTCTTTCAAGGAAAGGCACTACTATAAGGAAGGTTATACAACAAGCAATGGATAGCTAATAATAAAAGTTTTATCTTTATGCCACATACATGTTCTGTAATTTTAATACAGCTGTATATTAATAGCTGTATAGTTCCATGATTTTCAATAAATGAATATGTTTGTAATAGGTCCCTCTGTGGAAATTATAGTTCTGTTTATTCAAGCTATGAACCATTAATTGTTAAGACTCTGATTCTGATCTGGAAGACTTTTTTTCCATAAAACTGTCCATGTGATTCTGTTTTGTTCCCAACTGTATTCTTCTGCTTGTAAGTGATTCTTTAATTCCTATAGCAGATCATAGTTGGTCTCATGGTAGTGATAGAGAGGGCTTCTAGAAAAGGGATTCTAGGGAAGTGATATCACATATCATGATAGTGATATAGAGGGATATTAGGAAAGCTGTTATACAATTATATGCCTAACTCATATAAGTATTTATAACAAAAGGACATGACAATTGAGTAAGTGTATATGCAAAGAGATGCTTTAGCTGTTTTAGTATATAGTTACCTGATATCTTTCCTTTAGCTAGCAATGAGGGGCATGGTTACAAAATGAAACCTTTAGCAAGTGATATTCATCTTTTTGGTGGTTTGTTTTGGGTGTGTATAGGCAAGTCTCAGTGGTTGTCGTGGTTTCCTTCCTGCAAATAACCAGCATGGGTCTTGGGCCTCTACCCCTATTTCTTGGGGTAGAATTCTTGGGGTAGGGTGCCTCTACATGAGACACTAACTACTCAGTAGCCTAATAACACTGTGCAGTAGCATACCAGGCAAAACCTGTGCTAATAAGCTACTGCGCAGCTGGCATCCAAAAAAAAAAAAAAATCCGTGCACTGGTGCTACTGTGCAGTAGTGCGAGTTACTGCACATTGATTTAGTACTTGGTTATCCAAGTACTAAACTTAATGTGCTTTAACTACAGTGCATTAATGAACCTGTAGACACACCCTTAGTATACAAGCTGTTTAACAACCTGCAGGTGCAACTGGGGTTTGGGTACATGCATTCCAGCTCAGGAACATGCTAATAGGTGATTTTTGACTGACAGTCTCTTAAAGCAAAGTGTTTTTATTTGTTTTTTGTAATAAAATACCAGAGAAAAACAAATTAAAAAAAAGAAAAGAAACATAAATTAGAAAGTACCGCAAGAAGCTCACATATATTTAGTATTGTTATGGACTACAGATTGATCTGGATAGCCTTTTTTCTCAAATTATATGTATGGAACATAGCCAACTTGCAATTTAGCAAACCCAGGACCACTAGCATTATTTAATAGTATCCCTTAAGCATTAGTTGTTAAACAAGTATTAGAAAGACTCTCCTCTTCTTTCTGTATATGAAAACCCTTGGGTAAAATATCTATCCATACATATAATACAGAAACACTATGCTAGTGACAGATCCAGTGTATTAAAGAGCACCTTGACATTTGTCACAGCAGTTGAGCAAAGAGTGGGATATAGACCTACTTGATGTAAGCTAGGATCAAAGCTGAATAGTTTCTTTGAAGGTTAACTAGCCTGTTGAAATCACACGTGTCTCAGGTGAGTTCCTTTGAAGGTTAACTAGTCTATTGAAGTTTTGCATATCCCAGGTGACCTCAGACACAGACCTAATTGTATTCTGCTTCATGCCTTATCCCCTGTAACAGATGCACGTAAATGTTTGGAATCTGATTTCTAATGTCATCTAGTAAAACACAGGAATTTTCTACTTCTCTCCAGGTCTGCCCCTCCATGGCCCTTCCTCTGCCCCTCCTCCCTTCCCCATCCACTCCAGCCAGTGCTTCATCGAAGCAGTGTGTCCTAGGTTATGATAACAACAGAGACTAGAATTGATTTAATTGAAGATACTATAAATAAGCATATATGAAAGAACCATCAGAAACACTAGAGCTGCAGTTAGTAATCAGAACAACCAAGATGAAGCTAGAAATTCATTTGTAATGTGACTGAGAAAAGTGAAGACAGAGCTTTTGTGAAAATACTGCATGGAAAAAGTTCCTAAAGAAACCATTTCTGACTATCTGATTCCTATTTTATTCAGGAAAACAGGAACCTATACCCATTCTTTGTAAATAAAGAGAATTGTAGAAAATATTGGACTTCATTATCAATTTTCCTTCCTAATGGAAACAATCTGCAAGCCTGTAAATATTGGCTCATATTGAAAAGGACAGTATATAATAGGTTAGTATATAATAGGCAAGGTTAGTAAATAATAGGTTCCTATTGACCTAGAGAGAAATTGTAAACCAGTATTCCTGATGAACCAGGGTGGAGCAAATAATGGACGTGCATGCACAACTCATACATGGCAAAAATGAAGTAAAAGAAGACAACTTGAAAATTAGTAAAATGAACTCAAGCAAGTTCTGATAAAAAAGGAGACAGAGACTTCATGAAAGGTTTTATAAGAACTAAAGATGTAATGATAAAGCATCTAAATGCATCTCAGAAAAGGCTAAACGTTGACTTGAAGATGGAGATTAAGTCTTTGTTTTGGCAGCCATAGAGTGCTAATGAGAAGCAAGAATAAACATAATCTACAGTTTTCTTCCATGTTTGTAAATCAGAGAGACTCAGAAGGCAGAGGTTGGATTGTCACAGATTAAATAATTCAAAACCTCACCATCTTTGAGAGTGAAACTCCATATGAGACTTTTTGTTGAGGTTGTTGGAGGAATATTTTTGATGAAGTATGCTGTTTTGTTGAAGCCAAAATACTTTGTTGACATTTGCATTTGGATAACAAGAAACTTGTATTCACTAGCTTGGTGGCTAGAGTACTCATATGGGAAATACAGGTTGAAGTCCCTGGAATTAAGAATTGTAAATCGGGAAACCCAGGAACTTGAACCAGGTGAAAGGATAAACATGTTCATATATGCAATGGCACATGCCAGTGCTTTGAGCGCCATGCTCTGCCTATATTGGCATCCCAAATATGTGGCTAAGCTTAGAATCCACATTTTTGCAAACATGTGAGAAACATTTTGTTTGCATTCCAATGAAGAATGAAAATACATTTTGAAAAATTGAAACTTACTGCAAAACGGAAAGGTTCTACTTTGGTCATTTCCAGTTATTTGGTTCTGTTCACAACCATAACTCAAGTGACAGCTTGGGAAGATGAACAGAAATGAAGATGAACAGGAATACCGATAGCAGCAAATTAGTTCTCAACTCTGATGGTGGGTTTTCTCTCAGAAAAGAGAGTTGGGAACAAGCCCTTGATAAGTGATTTGGAGCCAGCCATCCCTCTGAACTAGATAATGGACCAATCTATAGAAATTCAGCTAAGCTTGGACTTGCAGATCAAGATCAGAAAAAGGAGGGGAGAAAGACTCCAAAAGGTTGTGGAATTTAACACAGACTTTGAATATTTCCTGGTGCCATGAACCAGGAGAGGGTACATCTACTGACGAGGGAAATTGAACCTGTAAGTACATTTTGTCTACTAGATAAGATGGAAGATAGAATTCAGATCTGGTTCATGATTTTTTAAAAATGATTAAAGGAAAAATGATCATTTCAGATTGTAAAACAAAGCGAATTGGAAATATAAAAAAAAAAAAAAAAAAAACCCTGAGTGAACAAGTTCAGTTAAATATTAGTATTCTGGAAAAGAAAAACCTGGCAAATAAAAGGGCTTCTATATGCTGGCACTGGATTTATGACCCACATACCTTATTCCAGGCAGACCCAAAACCTGATAGTGACCACAACCTCTCCATTCAATAATAGGCAAATTTTACTGATACACAGTGATAGCAGAGAAGATGCATGCAAAGCAAACAAAAATAACCTCCCCAATTCTATATTTACCACTCCTAGGGCTGTCACAAAGGGAATCATAAAATCATATAATCAATGGACTAGAAGAGGCCTGGAAGGTCATAAAGTCTGTGCCCCTGCCACAGGCAGGAGGTTAATGAGCTCAACAAGGTGCTTATCTAGCTTCCTCTTCATCCCCTCCAAGGATGGCGACCACACCACCTCTGCTGGGAGTGTGTTCCAGGTTCTAGTTACCCTTACAGGGAAGAAGCTCTTCTGTATGTCCAGTATAAATCTTCCTTGTATTAGTTTGTGTCCATTGTTCCTCATCCTCCCAAGGGGTGCCTTCCTGAAGAGTTGCTCACCCAGATCTTGGTACTCCCCCCTGACATACTTATAGGTGGCTATCAAGTAACCTCTCAGCCTCCTCTTACTCAGACTGAACAAGCCTATTTCTCAGAGTCTCTCCTCATATTGGGCCTATCCCCTGATCATGCAGGTGGCCATTCCCTGCACCCTCTTGAGCTTATCCACATCCTTCTTGAACTGTGTGGCCCAAAACTGGGCACAGTACTGCAGCTGCGGCCTCACCAACGCTGATTAGAGAGGGGGAACCACCTCTCTGGATCTGCTGGCAACACATTGGCTGATGCACACCAGAGTTCTATTGGCCCTGCTGGTGACTTCATCACACTGTTGGCTCATATTCATCTTCTGGTCTATTGTGACCCCCAGGTCCCATTCAGATGCTGTGCCAGTCAGTGGGCTACCACCTATCCTATAGTTATGGTGAAGGTTCTTCCTACACAGATGAAGAACCCAGTACTTTCCCCTGTTGAACCTCATCTGACTCTGATCAGCCCTTAAAACCAGTCTGTCTAGGCCATCCTGGATTGTTACCCTATCCTCTGGTGTGCCTGCATTCCCCCACAGCTTGGTATCATTTGCAAACTTAATCATTACGCATTGTACCCCTCCATCTAAATCATTAATAAATATGTTAAAAAGTATGGGTCCAAGCACCGATCTCTGTGGGATACCGCTGGAGACAGCCCTCCAGGATGAGGCTGTCCCATTGATTACAGCTCTCTGGGGCTGGCCTCTAAGCCAGTTATCCACCCATCTCACCATAGGCTTGTCCAGGCCAGTACCCTCCAGTTCAGTTGAGAGAATTTCATGGGAGACAGAATCAAAGGCCTTACTAAATCTAGGTAAATGATGTCTACCTCATGTCCCTTGTCCAGCTGGTTAGTTACCTGGTTGTAAAAGGACACTGGGTTTTCTAGGCATGATCTACCCTCCACAAAATCATGCTAGTTGTTTCTTAATACCCTATCAATTACAAGCTTGTGATTGATGGCCTCCTTAAAAAAAAATTCAAAAGTTTTCCCTAGGTCCAAAGTCAGACTGACCAGTCTATAGTTTGCAGAGTCATCCCTCCTCCCTTACTTAAAGGTGGGTACTACATTGCCCCTCTTCCAGTCATCCAGGATCACTCTCGAGTTCCATGACTTTTCAGATATCTTTGCCAAAGGCTCTGCTATGAGTTTAGCCAGTTTAGGACTCTTGGATGTAGGTTGTCTGGCCCAGTGGACTTTAAAAAAGGACCCTCACCAAGTCAGGGCTAATTTCGTGTTGTCTGTTGACTTCCCCATATTTCCTGGGCCTCTGGACAGGTACACAACTCCTGTTAGCATTCTGGAATACCGATGTGAAGTAACCATTTAGGATCTCTGCCTTTTTGTGGTGATCTACTGTGAGCTGACCCTCCATATTCAGTAGGGGTCCCACAGTGGAGCTCATTTTTTTCTTCCTCCCCATGTACCTGTAGAAGGACTTTTTGCTGTCCTTAATTTCAGGTGCTAGCTTGATCTCCATGCCTGCTTTGGCTTTCCATATCTCATACCTGCAGACCCTGGTTATACAAGTGAACTCTTCTCTGGTTGCTGATCCTTTTTTTCCATTGCCTATATGTGTCCTTTTTCTTTTTCAAAAGTTCTCTAATACCCCTGTTGAGTGAAACAGGTCTCTTGGCTCCTTTCCCACCTTTTGATCTCAAGGTACATCTGGCTGTATGCAAGCTTCATTCTGTGGTTCTCTCTTGAATGTCAGATGTCAGCAGCCTCAAGGTTGAGGGCTGAGGCCCACCCTACCCCACCTCCAGTGGGGTGGATGAGATAGGCAGGCGGTGTGGCCTCAAGTTCTCCTCTCGGAGACCCTTTGCTGCTCTGAAATATATCCTTCTGTATTCTTTCTCCCCTCTCATGGAGCTTCATTTTCAGGCATTATTGATTAGTTTCCCTGTAGTCATCATACTGTCCATATTCTGTACTGTCAGCATATTCCTTTATTCCAAGAAACCCATCACATGCACACATCTGAATATGATTATTTACTGCTCTCCTAATTTGGTTCCATCCACCAAAACCAGAATCTCTAGGGCTCTGCAGTTGCCCACTGTGACCTAATGCCACCTTATCTCATGTTATGGAACAGTGTGGTATGTGTCTTCCGTTTCCCAGCCTGTCTCTCTGCTGGTTTAAGATGCAGTGAGTCTTCAAGGAAACTTTGTTGCAAACAGGCTTTTAGAAACCATTTAACCCTTGCCACCCCCCTGGACCATTGTTTTAATACATATCTATTTTCCCAACAAGCCAATTCCCAAAAGCAAACCTCCAAATACTATTTTCTAGCCATCATTATAAACATAAGGTAGTTAAGGTCAGAATATCACAAATATCTAACTGAAGTCATGCATCCAGCTGGAGATAAGGAGAGGAACGAAAATACAGAATGATCCCTATAGTTTTTTGTAGGTCTAATTAAATGACAGACCTGCTGTTTGACCATGAATCTGAAAATGTATAAAACTGGCAGTTAGTGGGCTCATCTACACAAAATGTTTTACTCAACATTAGAGTGAATTATAGTGCAGTAAGCATCGTCATTTACACATGCAGATGCTTACTGAACAAGTAATTGGCTCTCATTGTGAGTAAACTGGTACCTGTAAATGCAAGCAGCAAATTTACTTGAGATTTCTTACTGCACAGTAGCGCATGTATAGACACCTGACCGGGAACAAATGTGCTCCCAGGCAGCAGGGGGCAGGAGATTGCTCTGTGCCCTTGGGAGCTGCCTGCTGCAGGGGCAGGCTCTGCCAATGAAGCCCAGGTGGGGACAATGCCTTCCTGCCCTGGCAGCAGAGCGCTTGCAGCCCCTGCTTTGCAATTGCAATTGGGGAGGAGGGGATGGCAGATTTTTATCTGGGGATCTCAGGCTGGGAGATAAAAATCATCCAGCCTGGGCCCCGTGACCACAGGGTTCAGGCTGGAAGATAAGAATCTCCCATCCCTGGCCCCACAATTATGATCACAGAGTGCACTGTCAGATCCTGCCCTGGCAGCAGGCAACTCCTGGGGGCAGGGAGCAATGTCTCAGCCCCCATCAGGAGATAGCTATATCTTGGCCCCACCATCCCTGCTAGAACCTGGGCTAGCACCCAGGGGGAGCCTAGAGCTTCCCCTGGCAGCTGCAGAAGCTAGTGCAGGGCCGGCAAGTGTGGCAGCAGACTGCTGCCATGAGCAACAAATCTGCTCCTGTGTCCCTGCACATGTAGACACCTGCCTGGGGTGGGTTTACTCTAGATTAAACCCACTCCAGAGCATTTGCACGTGTAGGCTCTCACAACCTGACATGCTGCAAGGCCTAGGAAATATGGGATTTAAATTGAATTGTCTAATCAGTCTCAAATGCAGACAGTGACTAGAGATTGAACAACCTTCCAAAAATTGAGAAAATTGGGTTTAAATATTGAATGTTTGGAACGTGTGTAATAATTCTGGATAGCTGAGAGATGGGTTCAATTGATAATGGGTTTGAGTTTCATTATGAGTAATGACTTGTAATAAAGTCTAGATACAAAGATTTTTTGGGATGATAACTTTTATTGGACCAACTGTATGGGTGGAACATAGTTAGACAAGCTTTTAAATGCAAGGCATTCTTCATCAGCCTGGTACAAAGACTAGTATATCCAGCGTGTTGAAATGCCTTTAAAAATGTGACCTAGTTGATAAAAAACAACCTCCGGTAGGAATTTATCTTACAATGAGCAAGGTTTCTGCCCACTGGGACAGAATCCTTAAAAAAGGTTTACATGTTGTGGTGGCTTTAAAGCAAATGATAGGAGGGAACTAACTAGATGGAAACCTTCACTGAGACCAGTGTTCTTGGTAAAATTTTAGCTGCTGAAAACATTTTCATTAGAAAGGAATGAATTCTATTTGTTTCCTTAAGAATCCAAACAAGCTGCAAAATCAATAAAATGAATCCTGTTTGTAAAATGGGATCTAATGGAACTAGAAAATTCTGGTATAAAATAAAAATGGTCTTGTTTCTACTGGACTTGTTCATATCATATTAGAAAGATACAAATTATACTGCACTGGTCCAGTACAACATTGATACTAGAGCAGTCAACCTTATCATACACTAGTAAAGAGAGGAGAGACATGTCTTCCTGACTGATCTCCTCAGTATCCCATAATAATTAAAACTTCATCCAGCCTTTGTACCACATCCATAGAACTGATTAAGGAAAAAAGTGGCAGTATCATATTCTGTGGATTCTATGAAGCTAAATGAAGTCACTGTACATGACTGTTATACCTTTCTCTGAATAGATGACGCACTGACTGATGTTGTAGGTTCATTCCAGTTTTTCATTGTATATTTTAAAAGCTGGTATTCACAAGCTGAAGTAGAGCAGAAGGAAAGCTTAAAAGCTGTTTTCATAGCAGGAAAAAAACTTATTACCATTTTAAGTGATGGATCTTTGTGCAGTGCAGTATGTGCAGTGCACTTACCACATTTTAGAGGCTAATGGCAATGGCGTCAGATAGTATACTTTGCTGAGCTTGTTGCCTATATCTGGATGAAAGGCTAATATTGCAAAACAATTGAAAAAGGTGAATGAGGAAAGTGCCATTTCAGTGCGCAGCACACTGATATTTAGCACATTCTGACTTGAAAGAGACTCTGGTAACCTCTGCTTTCTTTATCTATTTTTCAAAATCCCTTTCATACTGGAGAGAGATACTACTGGTTATATTCTGGGAGACTATTGGTAGAAGAACAAGAACACCTTAGAGAATGGTTATTATTTTAGCAAATTTAATTTCATGGAAGATAAATTATTGTCTAACAAAGGACTCTTAGCAATGGTCAAATCTACAGGAAAAAAATTACCAATTTTATAGAAAGGTTGTAGTTAATCCAGATCCTTAAGACTCTTTAGATTCAAGAATTCCAAGCAACAGTTTTTAAGTGTGTGAATAAATGCTGAAGTGCTAGCATTTCACAGTCCTACAAAAACTGGGAATAATACTGTTGGCTTGTTCTGATAGTCTTATTGGGAGGTCGATTGTATGCACCCTAAGCAGGGGAGTAAAAAGGAATTGGTAACTCAGTGGGATGAATGTATTTAGGAAGGGATGTATAATTTATGGAATTCATGGAAGTGCAAATATTCTTAGTTGACTCACTGGAATACTGGTTTTTGTGTTACTGGAAGAATAGATGTGGGCTTGCAAGAGAAGTAGATGCAAGGTTGCTGCTTATCATTGTAGAATATCTCTATTCTACTCAAGGAGCTGGTGAGCATCATAGCCCAGCCTCTAGCACGGATCTTTGAAAACTCTTGGCGCTCTGGTGTAGTGCCCGAAGACTGGAAGAAGGCCAATGTGGTGCCTATCTTCAAGAAAGGGAGGAAAGTGGATCCAGCTAACTATAGGCCCATCAGCCTGACTTCTATCCCGGGGAAGATCTTAGAAAAGTTTATTAAAGAGGCCATCGTAATGGATTGACCGACGTCAACATCTTAAGGGATAGCCAGCACGGGTTTGTTGCGGGTAGGTCTTGCTTGACCAATCTCATTTCCTTCTACGACCAGGTGACCTATCACCTGGACAAGGGAGAAGAGATTGATGTCATATATCTTGACTTCAAAAAAGCCTTCGATCTGGTTTCCCATGATCGCCTCTTGGAGAAACTGGCCAATTGTCGCCTTGGGTCCTCCACGATCCACTGGCTGGAAAATTGGCTCCGGGGTCGGACCCAGAGGGTAGTAATTGATGGAAGTCACTCATCGTGGTGTCCTGTGACCAGTGGGGTCCCCCAAGGCTCTGTCCTTGGACCCATACTGTTCAACATCTTCATTAATGATGTGGACACTGGAGTCAGAAGCGGACTGGCGAAGTTCGCCGATGACACCAAACTTTGGGGCAAAGCATCCGTTCATTTGATCTTCACAATCCAGGTAAAGTAGTTACCTGATTGCTTGCTTGGCTGCAGGAAGAATTAATGAAGCTCTTCACAGATACTTTTCTGACTTGTAAGCTTGCTAGTAAAGCGACCAAAACGCGGGCTTGCATCCATAGATGCTTCTCAAGCAAATCCCGGGACGTCATTCTCCCCTTGTACTCGGCCTTAGTGAGGTCGCAGCTGGAGTACTGCGTCCAGTTTTGGGCTCCACAATTCAAAAAGGATGTGGAGAAGCTTGAGAGAGTCCAGAGAAGAGCCACGCGCATGATCAGAGGTCAGGGAAGCAGACCCTACGGTGACAGGCTGAGAGCCCTGGGGCTCTTTAGCCTGAAAAAGCGCAGGCTCGGGGGTGATCTGATGGCCACCTACAAGTTTATCAGGGGTGACCACCAGTATCTGGGGGAACGTTTGTTCACCAGAGCGCCCCAAGGGATGACGAGGTCGAATGGTCACAAACTACTACAAGATCGTTTCAGGCTGGACATAAGGAAGAATTTCTTTACTGTCCGAGCCCCCAAGGTCTGGAACAGCCTGCCACCAGAGGTGGTTCAAGCACCTTCATTGAACACCTTCAAGACGAAACTGGATGCTTATCTTGCTGGGATCCTATGACCCCAGCTGACTTCCTGCCCTTTGGGCAGGGGGCTGGACTCGATGATCTTCCAAGGTCCCTTCCAGCCCTAATATCTATGAAATCTATGAAATCATACTCTCTTTCTTTTGATGGTTTATATAAAAGTAGACAGATTGAAAAGGAAAGATTGAAATGCTTGGGCATGAACAGCTAAAATCTTCCCCGAGATCAGATTATGGAACCGGAATAGTGTGATTGGAAAAAGTCATTTGGAAACTGAGCCAACCTGAATGTAGCTTTACCTCAGAATACTGGAGTAAAAGCTTTCTGTTCATAATGGGAAAGCTTGAAATGTAAAGATTTATAAGAGATAGAAATAAATACAGGTATCATCAGGTTGTTCCAGATACACTGAGAAAGAAAGTTCTGGAGTTATATCAAAGTTTTAAAACGTCTGGATACTTTGAGATTGTAGAATCTTAGCTTGTCTAAAAGAAAATCCCTATTTTGTAACATATGGACAAAATGCAGGAAGGGAAATATGATTCTTTGATGCTAGGAAAGCCCCCCCCCCCTGTAAAGCAGTATCTTGTGGAGGCACTAATGGCACACACTGGCACTGAAGCAATTGAGCCATTGTCTGAGATGGAGTGGAGCAATCAATATGCATTGCTATCCAACAGATTTACAAGTCTGAAGGTTATCCAGTAAGGGAACAGAAGGGTATGACAACAGCAGAATTTCTAAGACAGAATTCTTTTACCCTAAATTTACCAAGCCACAAAAGTAGTGTTTTTGGCACTTACGCACAGTTTGATATTCCCCTGCAACATGGGTGTGTGAATGCTTAATAGTTATCCCCCTACATTGTGCATGCTTCATAGCTATCCACTGGCTGGAGAGCTGCATGGCTATGTACAGTGACAGAAGTCCAGGAAAAAGTCAAGTGATGAGTCCTTCCATGTTGTAGGCCCAATATCTGAGTGCTTAGGGAACTTTTCCAAGAAACAGAAGGGCCCAACTTTTTAGGTCCTATCACTTAGTGAGGTCTGAATTCGCAACAAAGTGTTTTGACCACCACACCACAGATTGCATATTTTTCAGGCCTCTCTTCAGCTTTTCTTTTCAAGCTAAGTTATTGCCCCTTACATTTAATAGTATCTGGATGAAATGGTTGAAGGGAACCAGGGACGTTTCAGCTCCATTGGGAGCAAAAGACCAGGATATAGCATAAGGCCTATTCTGGGAAGTTAGACAGAGGCAGGTTCACACACGTTGTGGGTAAGGGGGTCTCCTGTTTCACAGACTAGAAATTATCTACTGGTGCTAAAATATGTAAGGGTCCTCCTCCTTCTCCTCTGGCATCTAATGCCTGCTAGACATATTTTTTTCATTTGGTTATAATTGTGACTTGTGCCTATATGTTCATGTGCATATGTTATGTAGAAGCTGAGGCAGTGGGTAGCCTACTATGCTTGCTCACCTATGTTGCCTGGGTAATAGGTGGTAATAGAATAACAAATTGTGCATAAATGCCAAAAAGGCCACTTGTATGACCCTGGGTCATAGCCTAGACTCTTGCTCTAAATGGAGCAAAAACTTCTCTAGTGTCATTATGATGCACAGAGGGTAATAGAATACAGATGTTTCCACCTTGTTCAGGGAAACAGGACTTTATGTACATTTTTTGTAACCAAACAATTGCATCAAATGAATAGCACCAGTTTTTCAACTTAACATAAACAACCTGAAAGACCTCAGATATTGTCTAATTAATCAGGTCAAAGGGGTAATAACCATTATTCTTATGGCATCTGGGTTAGCCAGTATTAATAATAGTGAAATAGCAAATGAAGAGATTTATCAAGTCACAATAACCAAGAATAGCTATGGAAAAATAAAATGTATTACAATAGTGAAATGACATTTGACTTAGAGTAACATTGTAAGGGAAAAAAAGAGTTAGGAAACTTGCCTGTATCTTGGAACTGAGAAAAATATCATTAAGTACATGCCACAATCTTATATTGTGAAACAGCAATTTGTAGATGAATTAAACCATCAGCATTGCACAGCCATCAGTAGTTTAGATAGTATGAAAGGGCCCAAACTGTTTCTTCAGAGAAAATGGTACCTCTCTAACTTTTTAGTTCTTCATATAAGCTAATGAAAAGGGGAAGAAAATTATAACAAAGAACCCATCAATTGCCTAGATTTTCAGTTCTCTTTAAAGAAGAGAGGTTAGAAGGAAAATAAAAATATATTTTTATGTGTTTATAGCCTTATTTTATAATATTGTAAAGCTTGGCTTTCAATTATCAACTTAACTTCTCCCTCCTTTATAGTTTTTGAGGTAGGAATTGCCACATTCCATTGATTTTTATTACCATGTCTTTGGAGGTATTAATTTTGTCAGATGTGTTTTCTCAAGCCAAGGATTACACTTGAGAGTACATATGACTTTATGCTTTCAGTATTACTAAAAAGACAGTGGAGCTGGTAAATGTTATCTTTACTTAGCTGAAGCTTAGCTTTGCCTAGGGATAATGTCTGCATCTTATGTTACTGCCTAATGCTTGCTACTAGAATAGCAGTCCAAGCTATATTCACCTTGTCTTGGCCTTCTATATGTAGGCAGACCATATGGAAATCTTGGAAATCTGGGACTCTGCCCTTCCTTCCCATGGTCTCATGAGTCAGTGGGGGCAGGGTTGTGTCCCTGGCAGGCAGCAGTGCCTGCCTGCCCACCTGCAAGGCACTCCACGTTACTCCAACTCCTGGCCAGATTGTGCCCTATGCTCCTGAATTTCTGGAACACCCATTATAATTCCTAACAGCTGGTCAGGATCAGTCTCTGAAATCCAGGACTGTCTTGGCTAAAATGGGACATATGGTCACCCTATATGGCTTAGACCACCTGTAGTTTTAGTTGTACAATGACTTAACTGACAGATGTGAAAGGACATTTATTCTCATTGCCAATAGTTTTAATTGCCCCTCATCTTGCTCAGGTAAATTTAAGATGACAGAAGTTGGGATTGCCCTTGCTTAAACTCACATTAAATAGTTTTGGTCTTCCCAAAATATTCTTAAATTCATAAAGACAAAACTTATCCTCATCTTCTCAGCCAGGAATGAATTGAAATTCCTGGTTCTGAATGCACAATATTAATACATTGAAGATAATACTGAAGGCCCTAGATATAAAACGTATTTCTTAGTAGCCTAAATGTTATGTCGTACTGAAGCATAGCTAATATAACCTTTGTCCAGTCAAAACAGGGATACTGTAAAACTAGCTAATTTTAAATGATACACTGTGTTTTCCTTAATGTGTGTTTATTAGCATAAGAATTAATGGGATATGAACCACATAAAGGTCAAAAGTGTAGCTTGGATTCTTGTGCAACCCATGTATATTTAGTGGTCTGGAAAAGTAGGCTGGACATTTCAATAGACAAACCCTTTTTATGAGATTTTTTGCATTTCCTGCTTTTAGTTGGTTATGGGCATGTCCTAGGGGAAGCTATTTGAATTGTATTTTGATACTTCAAGCCCTGTTTCTATTCCGAACAAAGAAATGAAAGGTTAAAGATTTTAAAGGAATAAAAAAAATTATTTAGCTAGAGCTCATGTAGTTGTAAAGATCGTGGGTGGAAATTTGTTTAACAATTTATTTAGATCCATTTTTATCTAGATCTATTTTTTGATCTTTAAGTGGAATCAAAAGACTTGATTATTTGTTGGAAAAGAGCACATCTGGATCTCTCTATGATGGTCACAAGGCCCTTCTCTTCCAAATCCTTTTCTATCCAAAGGCTTGCAATATTTGACTACAGTTTTCAGTGTTGCTGAAAATGGGGATTTGCTATAGCATTTTATTTTTGTAGCATTGCTTTATTTCTATGACGTAATCATCACTTCAGGATTTTTTGTTTTCACAGATGTCACAAGAATCAGGGATTTAATTATTTTTGTGTTTGGAGGAGCCCCTTTTCTGCTGCTATTTGGACATTTCCAGGCTTCCCTTTTCTGTCTTCTCACTTCTGCTTCTGCTTTTCAGTGCATACATAGCTGTATGGGCTACGAAACTCATTTTATCCAAATCAAGTAGAAGAAAGACAGGAGTTACGGGTGGGGAAGCAAGGGAAAATGGCAACCTTAATGCCAGTTTCTTCTGTCAGCCATCATCAGTGGTTTCAGCCATTGTTAGTAGTAGTAGTAATTAATAATCACACAAGCAAAACCGGGGTGGCATTTTCTTATACTACCTCTGAGATTCTTTAATCTTTTGATGTCTAGGAGTCAGCCTAATCCTTCCTCACTGCTTATACTTCCAGCAGGATTGCTGGACCAGGGTGACACCCAGTCACATGCCCTCTTGTGTTGCCATGCACAATTTGCTAGGTATGCAGTTTAATGTGACATAGAACCCTTACATTTGTGGAATGTCACTTTACACTTTGGCAATTCCCAGGTGCCTAGTCTTCATAAGCATCTTTATTTAAATGGAGAATTACAGAGTAGTAGTGAATTGACAAATATGGTACATGAGATATGAGGTGCTTATCCAAACAAAGAAGTTTTGCTCTTCTTCTGTCATTACCTTAACTATTATTATTTAATATTCGCATTGCATTAATTATCCATAAGCAGACAAGGTTCTTTGGGTGAATCTGAGATATTTTATTAGATCAACTTAAATAGTTGGAAAAAAATTTTAAGCAAGTGTTCAGGTTTAAAAACCCTTCGTCAGGCTGAGTTAGTTTCTGCAGTTGGTGTGTGCTCTTTCTGGATGGAATAAAAAGTAAAGCCGCCCAAGGCTGGACTGGTATGCATACAAGATAGGCAGTCAGTAAAGATGTAAACTGAGGAGTCAGTGGTTGAGAGACAGGCTGGGTGTGGGGGGAAAGAAGGGGAATGAATAGTGGAGAGATACCTGGGGAGTCAGATGTCAGGCAGGTGTCATAAATCCAATGTCTATATTTAGTCCATGATTTTTAGTATCCCGGAGGTTGATGAAGTGGAGTTCATAGGCTCGTCTCTGGGAAGTGTTTTGTAAGTTTCCTTTGAGGATCAGGACTGAGAGTTTGGAGAGAGAGTGGTTTTCTTGTGAGAAATGTGCCCCGACAGATAATTGGGTATTCTTGTCTTCAATAGATTTTTGGTGTGTGTTCATTCTGGTGCGCAGTTGTTGTTTGGTCTCTCCTACGTATTTTCTATCGGGGCATTTGGTGCATTGGATGAGATATATTACATTTCTGGATGTGCAGCTGTAATATCCAGGAATGCTGATGGCTCTGTTGTGAGGTGTAGGAATTGTGGGGGTGGTGGAGATGTGTTGGCAGGTTTTGCATTTCTTGTCATAATATCATCTGGATCCATTTGGTGTGTTCTGGGCCTGAAGAAGTTTGCTTCTGGTGATGAGGTTAGCGAGGTTCAGTGCTTGTTTGAAGGCTAGGATGGGTGCCTCTGGGAAGATCTCTTGAAGAACGGGGTCTCTTTTTAGTATGGGTGGCAGTTGTTTGAGGATTTTCCGAATGGGTTTGAGGGAGGGGTGATATGTCATAACCAGTGGTGTGAGATTTGTGGGGGGTGTTCTTCTTTACTGCAGCAATTCTTCACGTGGTATCCGGGTAGCTTTTTGAAACATGTGATCTCTCTCTCTGGAGGAGTGTCCTTGTTGAGTGAAAGACTTTTTAAGAGTAGTGAGGTTGCAATCCTGGGTGTTCTCAGTGCAAATTCGGTGGTATCTGAGGGCCTGGCTGTATATCACAGCTTTTTTGGTGTGCTTAGGGTGATTGCTGGTTCTGTGCAGATATGTATGTTGGTCTGTCAGTTTCTTGTATAATGTGGTCTATATTTTATCATTCTGGATACTGAACATCATGTCTAAAAAGGAGATGTTGGTGCTGGAGTATTCAAGAGATGGAGGGATGGTGATTGTTGAATTTCTGATGGAACTCAATCAGATATTTCAGGTTTTCAGTCCAAATGATGAAGGTGTCATCAATATATCTTAAGTATAGCAAGGGTTTCATGGTGCAGTCTTTGAGGAAGTTTTCTTCCAGGTGGCTTACAAAAAGGTTGACATACTGTGGGGACATTTTGGTGCCCATAGCTGTTCCCATGGTCTGGAGGAAGTGTTGGTTATTAAAAGTGAAATTGTTGTGTGTGAGGGTGAAGTGTATAAGGTCAATAATATCTTTGTGTCTGTACTCTGAGTTGTAATCTTGCTCCTGTAGATATGTAAGGCAGGCTCAGATGCCATCCTGGTGTGGGATGTTGGTATATAGGCTGGTAAAATCCATGGTGGCTAGGAGGGTGTTGCTGGGAAGGTGGTCTATGTTTTTAAGTTTTCATAGAAAGTCTGTAGTGTCTTGGACAAAACTTGCTCTTTGGGTGACAAGTGGTTTTAGGACTGATTCAACAAAACCTGGTATTTCCTCAGTTAGGGTCCCATGGTTGGATATGATAGGTTTGCCAGGGTTCCCTTGTTTGTGGATTTTAGGGAGCATATAAAAAGTCCCTGGGTTAGCTAGTAGGGGAATCAAGGTCTGTAGTTTTTCTTGTAGTCCTGATGGAAATGATTTGATGGTATTATTGAGTTTCATGGTGAAAAGGGGAGTAGGATCTTCTTGTACTTCTTTGTAGTAGGTGGTGTCAGAGAGTTGTCTTTTGGCTTCCTTCATGTGGTCTTCACGGTTTAGGATGACTATGGCTCCTCCTTTATCTGCTGGTTTTATTACTATTTGGTGGTTAGATCTTAGAGATTCTATGGCCTTTTTCTCTGGTAGAGAAAGTTTGCTATGGTGTTGTGTGTTGTTGATTATTTCATTGGTCATTCTTTCCTTGAAGCAGTCAATGTAAGCTTCCTTAGCCTGACGAAGGGTTTTTGAACCTGAAAGCTTGCTTAATAACTATTCTCCAACCATTTGGGTTGGTCTAATAAAAGATATCAAATTCATCCAAGGAACCTTGTCTGCCTATGTCCTTAGACCAACACGGCTACAACCCAAACCCCTGCAGTTAAGGTTAGGGTTTTGTTCATTGCAAGGTGTCCAATCTGATTTTGGGAGGGGCTTGTGGGGTTGATTTTTTCCTCAATGTTGTCAGAGGATGAGTTGATGTTGGAAGTGGATTCATTTTGGTCATGAAAATATTCCAGGAGGCAGAGGAAGAATTCTTCTAGTTCTCCACATTGAAGTATTTATTACCCATAGCATTTAGAAGCTAATAGTTGGAGGTGCCAATACTCTGTATGCTAGACATCTAAACCAAAAGCTACCCCGAAAGCTGTTTTCAATGTTGTTGACAAGGGGGATCTGTTATAGTATTATATTCTTGTAGCCTTACTACATTCAGCTGACATATAATCATCACTTCAGGATTTTTTTTTCACAGGTGTCACAGAATTAGGGATTTTATGATTTTCATGTTCTTTTTAATTACCCATACCCATGATAGTTTGAGACTCTTATGTGACACTAAAAGATTGTGTTAGTTCACTGAGACTCTCAAAAATTACAAAATGAAAACCTAGACTGTGCTGGGAGCTGAAATAATTACAAGAACAAGTACTTTAAGCCATGTGATCATACACTGGGCATGGCATGTACACATGGTCACTAGTGCTAGGAGCACATCAGGAACCTAATCTAAGTAAGTCAGAGTTAGAGGAGGGGCGGGCATGATCAGCGTGGTGGTGTATTGACAGAATTTGTCTGTCTGGGGTTGTGGGGGTTTGGAACTATTTATAGCCCGGTCAAGTTTGGGATGGGGTAGGCAAAATACAGGGCTGGGTGAGCTGATAAGCTTTCCCAGCCTCAGGGTGATGCTCCAAACATGACCAGATGTGTGGTAGATTGGGCTAACTCATTCCCATTACTTTCAGTGCACCTCTTCAGGTGAACTGAGTTAGATTGGGCCAGCCATTTTTTACCCAATCTAGCCTCCCTGAACTAGAGCAGTACTTAGATTGACCTAACCCTAGTTAGGGCAATTTAAGTGTAATATCTGCACATACAGTGGCTTCTAAGCTGAGAGCATTGCTATGAGCATTTTACCTCCCACCCTCCCTGCCCTCTGGCCAACTTCTGCTCTGCATACATGGATGATAAGCAGTACAATCACCATCCTGCTCATCTCAACATCTGTCTCTCCAATGTGATTCAGAGCAGTGGCTGGGGTACTTAATTGTTCTTTTTTGGGTTTGGCATTTGCAGAGTGGGTAGATGGAGCCATGCTTCCTGGCAATATTAAACTACACGCAACTAGAACCATGTAACTAGTGAAATATCATTTATCTAAAGAGTTTTTTAGTAGGAAAAAAGGAACTGCTGACACTCTATGACCTGAAATGAAAATGGAATGACATCTTGATGAGTCAGACCTATCTGGTAGCCATAGCAGCCAATACTTAATTGCCAACTTGATTTCAACTTGCCAGTAACATTGGCATAAAGCTTCAGTGATGCATTTGTAAAACAAGATCTCTTTGCTTATATAAATTCATAAAGTAAATTTGGCAGACAAGGTTCCTTGGGTGAATTTGATATCTTTTATTAGACCAACCCAAATAGTTGGAGAATAGTTATTAAGCAAGCTTTCGGGTTCAAAAACCCTTCGTCAGGCTAAGGAAGTTTCAGCAGTTGGTGTGTGCTCTTCCTGGATGGAATGAAAAGTAAAGAAGCCAGGGGCTGGGCTGGGGAGTCAGTTGCCAGGCAGATTATAATGTATCAAAAATCCAATGTCTATGTTTAGTCCATGATCTCTAGTATCCAGGAGGTTGATGAAATGGAGCTCATAGGCTTGTCTCTAACTATTCTCCAACTATTTGGGTTGGTCTAATAAAAGATATCAAATTCACCCAAGGAACCTTGTCTGCCTATGTCCTTAGACCAACATGGCTACAAGCTGCACCCCTAAAGTAAATTTGTACATTTATACCCTTAATGAAAACTAGTAGCAAGATGTATGCTATCATACCCAAAAACATTATACCATATATATCAAAAGAAAAGAATATGAATAAAATAGATAGAATTACAACAGAGTTACTTTGGCCAGAAACCGCCGATACCAATGTATTCACATACATTCAAAGATTCAAATAAGACACTGAGGCTTCCACATTGTATTGATTCAGTGATGCCATCTTTAGCTTTTTCTCATTTTTAATTGGAATAACTGACTGAAGTACATTTTTTACCTTTTTTTTTAACTTGTTACAGAAAAAAAAAAGTTTTTTCCCTTAATGATAGTGCTTACATACTTTTCCCACTCAAATGTGACTTCTACATAATTCTGTACTGGATAAATCTGTGTTTGGTCAGATCAACATATTGGTATGCAGGTCACTTGCACATAAATAGATTTATTATTTACTTTTGCTTCCTCTATACAATGGAATTCTACTCAACAGTTTTCACATAGGCATTAAAGTCTTTATGTTCGGTGAATCAGGCTCATAAGGAGGGTTTCTTGCTTTTTTTGAATTTCATTCATCTGTATAGCACATAATTAAAATATTGTTTGTAGTAAGCACATTTTGAAGACAGTGGGATTCATATAATTTCATCAGATGTAGACTCTAGAAAGAGGTTTTTCACACTCCACTCCCTTATATTAAAGAGTTCACTGCAGAAAAAAAGGTTTCAGGCCATAATTTATGATCTGCTATTTCATACTTCCACTAGGAATAGGACTTCATGAATTATTTATATTTATCTAAGCCATTAATAAATGCAATACAATACCATTCTTTACCTCATTTAGAGGTGCCTGGATTCAAATAGACTAAACAAATAGTGTAATCCACATATGAATAACATTTAATTATCATATTCTATCCAATAATATGTAGTGTAGATCATCCTATATATAACCTATTCTTTGCCTCTGTGGGGCAACTTAAAAACATATTTATCTTAAATTTTTGGTTTTATGTCACTTCTGTCCTTAAACTGATATACATACCTTTATAATATAGATTTCACAAAAGTATCCTGGTTACAGTACATGCCCCTCTTATTTAAGTGCATATTCCCTAGTGCGGGAAAAAAAAAAAGTTTTTAGCTATTTATTCAGTGTTTTGGTTATAATTATACACATTTTTAAGAGCAAAACACTACCTGTTATAGAAAGGCACATTTAAAGTCACCTTAACAGCATTAACACTACCCACATCCCCAGCATCCTTCCAGCTTTCACTTCTACCACATAAAGAATGCACCATAGGAGTCTTTGAATGTATGTCCTACTATGATGGTACTTTGTTAATTTACTTTATTTGTATACTTTTCCTCTAGAATACAAACATTCTAGTGTACGTGGTTTGCTTTTGTGTTCTTGAGGCTCCTGGCAGATGTTACACTTAAGATGTATTTCCAAGTTAATCATGTAACCTAGCCACACATTCAAGCCAGCCTAGTAACTCAGCCTAATAACCCAGCCAACCTAGTAACTCAGCCACACATTCAAGCAATTAATTATGCGGTAAAGCGGGGAGTAAGCCACAAAACTTTTACACAGAATATGTGTGATAACTGTGTAGTCTATTCCCATTGCAATTTAAACTGAATTTGTGGCTGTTCCCAGCCTCAGGAGCACACCAGAGCCCTTCAGCACCCCTTCATGAACTCGGATGCACTCTCATGGCTGGGAGCAGTTTTTAAAGGTCCAGGGTACCTTGAGCCTAACTTCATTCAAGCTCTCCAGTGTCGGACTCACTGTGCCACACACCTTTGAAAAGTGGGCATCCAGTTGGGAGCCCCAGCTGCACTCCTGCTTTTTATGTTCCCAGGCACCCATGGAAGTAGCACCTGATTTCCCAGCTTCAGTTTCTGTGTACACAGGAGGATGCAACAAGGGATCAGTGATCTTTCCACCCCTCAACTGCAGATGCCCTCTCACTTATCTCATGCTGCCAGGTAGCAGTTGGGATTTGAGAAATGTTAAGCCCCATTTCCAGAATTGCTCAACTTGGGAAGTCACGCAATTTGGGGAATTGGGTATAAACGCCAGTTCCTACCTGCCTTAATATCTGCAGCAGCCCAAGACAGACAGCATTTTTTTTATGGAAATACCATCATTTTGTGTAAATCTCCCAATGATAGTCTTACATGGTTACTTTTCATGAAAAGATTTAGGGGTTTTTTGGTTGGGTTTTTGGGGTTTGTTTGTTTTTTTGCTACTGTTCATTATTTGTAATACAGTAGCATCTAAGAACACTGACTGAAACTGGCACTGAATGTGAATGTAGTAAGACTTGGTTCCAACCTAGAAGGACTTACAATTTAAATGGAAAGCGAGAGAGAAAGGAAATATTATCTTAGAAACTCACTATTTTAGTGACTGCCTATTGCCTTAAAAATGAAAAAGCACTTAGCTGTAGCATTGCAGTGGAAAGCCACATTTCATATTAACTGCTACAGTAAGGTACAATCAAATGTAACATGTGGTACTGGTTTCAGTGATTTTGAGGACAGTAACACTGACATAAAGACAAGATTGTTTGGGTGGCCTTAGTTATGTATTTCCAAATAATCTATGCTTTTTCATTCTTTCTTTTTAAACAAAACTATGAGATTTCCTGAATTTTTTAAAGGTAAGAGAGCAGATAGCTAACTAGATAGATAGGTTATTTATCTATCTGGCTGACTGTAACACAGAACACTAGAATAAGACAAATCCTTCCTCAGGTTCCTCACATTTTGCCTCAGGTACAGGAGCCAGAGCCAGATCCATAGAAATGTTAGCTTTCCTTCTGGCACCCACAAATAGGTGAATGGGAAGGACTTGATTCGTGATAATTTAGCTTCAAATTTGCATTGTTGGTTTATGAGGAGGATCTGCTTTGATTTCTGAAACTAACTGGGAGTAAATTAGAACATGAACAAGTACATTATGTAGAATAATAATATAAAAACATGGGATTAATACCTGCATAAAAAGAGGGTCTATTTTTGTTGGGGGTTTTTGTGTCATTAGACAACATTTAAAACACGCTTACACTGGAGGATATGGTAAATAGGCCCGTGCGAGTTGGCAGCGATCCGATCCGGCTTCAGATCCAGCCGCTTCGGATGGCCGTGATCTGATCCAGAGCTCTGGACTGGGTTTCCGCCTCGATCCGGCCAACGTGGCTCCGAAGCTTTGGAGCCGCCTTGGAGATCCGGCCATAGGGTATAATGGGGAATCAATGAAATATCTATAACTTTGTTGTTTCTTGTCTGATTTGGATGAAACCTGCAGGAATGGTAGCCTCTGCTGAGAGCATGAAACCTACTAAATTTCAAGAAGATTAGTGCATGGATTTGGGGGGAACAGCACCCCAAATTCTTGAAAGCCAAACTCATGTCACAGCTATATGTTACAACACAGGGGGGTCAAAACTGCAAGGATGGTAGCCCTTATTGAGGCCACAAAGCCTGCCAAGTTTCAAGAAAATCAGTGCAGGGGATCGGGGGAAACTGCACCTCAAACTGCAGGCAAGCAAAACTCGTGACATGGGTGACACTGCGCGTGTTAAGGTGCAACGGGGTGACAGCTGCAGGGATGGTGGCCCCTGCTGTGTCCATGATGCCTGCCAGCTGTCAAGGAGATCAGTGCAGGGGGGTTCTGGGGCCCTGCACCCCTAGCTGCTGACAGGCAAAACTTGTGCCAAGACTCTGTCTGTCTTGGGGCAGTTGATTGTCTGTATTGATTCTTTCCTCTCCTTAGCCTGGTTTTGTAGGTGCTAATTGATGCTCATTAAGTCATTATATAGTAGCTAGGTCCTGTGTATTGAGCTGGTCCCTGGTCCCTGAGTGACCCATGATTGATTGATTGGTACCTGGTAACACAGTAGCTTAGCACCCAGGCCTGCAGTAATGTCTCCCTTTCCCGCCCCAAGACAGACAGTCAGTCCCACAAGCACCCACGGCATGAGTTTTGCTTGTCCTCAGCTTGAGAGGCACTTCCCCCCAAACCCCTGCACTGATCTTCTTGAAACTTGGCAGACTTTGTGGCCTCAGTAAGAGCTACCACCCCTGCAGTTCTTACCCCTCTATGTTGTAACACCTAAACGTGACGTGAGTTTTGCTTTCAAGAATTTGGGGTGCTGTTGCTCTCAAACCCATGGACTGGTCTTCTTGAAACTTGACAGACATCATTACCTCTGCATAATCTACTACCCCTGAAAATTCATCCAAATTGGACAAAAAACAACAAAATTATAGATATTTTATTGTTTCCCCAGTATACCCTGTGGCCGGATTTCCGAGGCGGCTCCAAAGCTCTTTGGAAGCTCCGAACTGCTTCAGGAAGCCTAAGGAGGCCACCGCTTCAACCTGGACATGCTGCTTCAGACCTTGAAGCATCCTTAGCTTCTCCAGATCCAAAGTTCTGTCCGAAGCCTTGCACAGCCCTAATGGTAAATGTTGATTTGTAGCCATATGTATGGCTGGCCCTTGACCCAGTGCTGAAGCACGCTGCCTGCATATGCAGGGCAAGCAGTAGTGCAGGCTGCAGGGACCTGGACCTGGCTTTGTGGCAGGGGAGTATGGTTTGGGGTTGGAGAAGGATGGGAGGGACACCCAGCCCCCCGTTCATTCTCCCTGCCCCACATTCATTCCCCCAACTCCCCATTCCTTCCCCTGCCACCCCCTGTGCATTTTTGCATTCCCAGTGCATTCCTCAACTCCCCTGCATTCCCCTCACCCCTGGTGGAGACAAGCCCCTGGAGATGAGCTGGAGAGATTCCCCTGTTTGTCTCCAGCCTCCTGCTCGTTCCCCTGCTCATTCCCAAAGAACAGGGAAAATGAGGGGATTGCAGGGGAGAGCAGGAGAACAAGCAGGAGGTTGCAGATGAGCAGGGGAACATCTCCAGCTCTTCTTCAGGTGCTCGTCTCCTGACTCCTGCTCGTTCCTCTACTCTCCCCTCATTTCCCCTGCTTTCCCTTGCCCCCCCCTTGTTTCCCTTGCTTCCCAATAATTTTGCTTGCTCTTCCCTGCTCTCCCCTCATTTTCCCTCCTCTTCCCAGCTCCTTGATCGCTTCCCTGACCAGCCCCTCTCCCTCTGCCCCCCACATGGCCCAAGCTTACTGGCAGTGGCAGCCTCAATCAGGGCTGCTTGGTGTCTTGTGGCAGAGCCTCCCTGCATGGCAGGGGGCAGCAGGGCTCAGCACCAGCTGCCTGGCACCTATGCTGCTGCTGCCTCATCATGCAGGTGCAGCCCAGCTCAGCAGGCACTGTGGAGTGCCACGCACTGTCTGGCAGTTCCAGCTGTCACCTATGCTGGTGCCGCTCAGCTCCAGTGACCCCCAGGTGCTGGATAGCGTGCGGCACCCTGCTAAGTTGGGCTGCACCCGTGGGAAATGCAACACTGGCAGCTCATGCCAGGTGACTAGGGCTGATCCCCACTGCTACCCACTTCCACCTGCCACATGGGGGGGGGGGGGGGGGGGGGGGGCGGGCTGTGCCTTGAAGCACCAGTAGCTCCAACATCTGCTGCTTTAGCTGTGAGTGCAGGGACACTGGGGCTGGGTGGGGCAGCAATTGGGAGCTGCAACCGAGTGGGAAATGATGGTGAAGTTGGGGAAGTGAACAGGGCCTAAGGCTGAGCAGGGGGCACGTGGGCCATGCGGAAGTGGGGACAATAGCCCCTGTGGGGAGACATATGGCCCCTGCTGGTGGACTGTGGCCCCTGTTTGGGGGCTGTAGCCCTGTGGGGGGAGCAGTCTGTGAGCTGTGTCCTGCAGAGTACAAGGACCCACCCCTCCCCACAACCACAGTTCCCCCACAATCCACTCACAAACCCCACACCACCCAAGCCACACCCACAAACCCCTCATCCATGTACCTGACACTATGGGTCATGAGTAAGGGCACTGGGGTGGGGGGCAGGCTGTGGGTTGAGTGAGGGGCAAGGGTAAGGGCAGGGAGGTGGCATATCAGTGCTGCTCAGTGCTGCACATCCTGGTGAGCGAAGGGAGAAGGGGCAGCTCTGATTTTTCTATGACAAAAAAGCCAAAAGTCAATGCCAAACTGTAGACATATTTAGAATTCATTTTATTATGATGATGGAGGCACTGGTAGGCTTCTAAATTTCTGTAAAATTGAAAATATATCAATAAAATGATTTCCCAGTGTGTGTGTGTGTGTGTGTGTGTGTGTGTGTCTAGTTTTCCTTGTGGAAGAACATGGATTTTGGGGTATTTTAAAAAGTGACCTTGGGATTTGTTTTTATCAGGGATTTTGCAGTTTTTAAATAGGCAACACCAGAATTCCTGTTAGTGAGGCAAGTGGCAGGACCCAGGCAGAGGAGCCTGCTCAGAACTGGCACCCAGGACCCAGCTGAAGGTGGCTGACCTCCTGGCCAGTGGGGGCTGCTACCTGGCTGTTGCCTGCTGCCACCTGTGGCAGCAGGGGACAGCCAGGGAGCAGCCCCTACTGCCAGACTGCTGCAGTGGGTAGAGGGTACAGGGAACTCTCATGGTTCCTTCAGCAGTCCAGCTGGCAGAAGAGGTAGTGTCCCCAGGTACCTATTGGCTGGGCCTCAGAAGATCCTGAGAGTAAGTAGACATGAGCTGCTTGCCAGGGCAGCTTTTTATACTGCTGGGCCTAGCACAGGTGCTGGCCCTGTCCTCTAGCTCCCCCTGGCTGCAGATCCAGGAGGAGGCAGGCAGTGCCTCCAAGTGGCACAAGTGGCACAATTTGCCCCACATCAAAGTGCATGTCCTGGCATGTGCAGTGGGGCAAAAAACCCCAACTCAAATTTGCACTGCTTTTAGCTGAGCTGCTGCAAATGCATATACCTGCATGTGTGGACACACCCTTTGGGTGCATTATGGCCAGGTAAAGACATTATACTTTTACTGCTGTAAGTCACCAGAAACCAGCCTATACCCATAACACAGCAGCAGTTTGGCACATACAGACTAGTTTTAAAATACTAGAACCTGGTGTAAGATTACTCCTGCCACTAAAGGTCAAATGTGTGTTCTGTTCATATAGAAATAGCATTACTCTCCAGAGATATTCAGATATCTCCCTATTCCTAATTCCTATTCCTAGGGTCAGATCATATTCCATCTTGTTCAATTACCTAAAAAATCTTAATAGATGAGTAGTGTGTCACCTCCTCCCTGTTTTATGAGACTTATTTTAAAGGTTAGATAGTGGTGTGTCACAAAAGTATGTTCATGTCTTGGGGGTTTTTTCATGGACACAAGCAGAGTGGAAAGGGCCTTTACTTTATTTTTAATGAAAACTGAGATTACAGATAGAAATTCAGAGGTCTATTATCATCCCCTAAGGGACACGCACCCAGGTTTCAGAAGCATTGTGCCTTGCTCTGCCAGGCTCAACAAGGTGATGATCAGTCATCTCTGCTTGCCTAAATCTCACAAGTAACCTTGATTCCACAGTCTTTGGGGTTATTAGAGTATCCATTATACACTTATTTTTCATTTTTGTTGTTTTTAGTTGTACCTAAAGCAATGTTACCACTTACAAGCATCAAACAATTTTTCAAATACTAGGAGGCATGAAAATAAAGAGCTAACAATGGATTTAAATAAGTAGCACCACCTTTTTTGTGTGAAAACAGCTGGCAAAAAGAGCTACACTGAAGTTTACAAAAGCAGTAGCACTGTACAGTGATAGAGGACATACTCCCTGGATCATCTGGCAAAATATATCAGAGACAGGGGTGGATCTCTGGGGAGCAGTGTGGTGGTGAAGTCACACCCCACCTTTGATTGTGTAGTACACACACAGTGAGCTCTCTGCCTCTAGGAGCTCTGGTCTCAACCACTGTCTCCATCACTGGTCACATTTCCTAGGTCAGTGAATTCTCCCGCTGACAACACTTGCTCCCACCCCTTTTCAAAATCCTAGATCCACTCCTGAAAGGCACAAAGATTTTTTGTAGTATCTTTTATTGAACGAACTCTATTGTTGGAAGAGATGTGTTGGACAAACTTTCAGGCACAAAGTGCCCTTCTTTAGATTCAGGTAAAGGTGGCAAGATAGCAAGGTTCCTGAGCCTTGCCACTGCAGCACAGTATCTAGCCTTGTGTCACTCTGCTCCAGGTCAGATGCATGGCAAGGGGAAACCAGAATAAGAAGCCAGTGTGTGGAGGCTTTCTCTAGGCCAGACATCCAGCCTCTTCAGCTTTTAAATTGCTGCCTCCATTGCTAAGCTGCATAGCAGCTGGAGGCAAAGGGAACTTGGTACGGCTGACAGCCAGGAGTGCAAAAGTAGTTTTTAAGCACACTGTCTTTTCAATCACTACCCCCACCACTCAGCTGAGGAAGGGGAAGCAGGCAGGGAGTAATGCCCTCACCTCATCCTGTACTGGAACTCCAGAATGAAAAGCAGGTGGGGAGCATCTGACAGGTGCTCCTCCCCTCCCGGTCTATGGGATGCATGCAGCAGCTGCCCCTCATACCATCTCCTAGACTGGTCACCCCAGTCTCAGGAAGGCATGAAAGCCTTTCCCCTGGTTCCACTCCTGGTAAAGCTGAGCTGAGACAAAGCATGCAGATATTCATTATCCCAAGAGAAACTCTCCTGGGAGTAATTTAATTTGCATTGTTCCTGGTACCTGTTCCACTTTTTCCCCAGAGGTCTCATTTTTTTTTTCAGGAGAAAATGCTTGAATGTCTGAACACTTTGGGTTTCTACCAGAAGAGCAAGGATTATTCAGTAGAAACTGAACATCTGTACCTGGACTCTGAGAAAACCTAGGCTTCCACTAGGAATTCAGTGAATAAGAATTAGAGCAAAGCCATCATTAAAACTGCAAATGCTGACTTAGTATTACCTAGGATCCCAAGTGTATCAGACCACCATATACAATGTAACCACCAACCTTTTTTATCTACACACAGTGGGTAGATTTAATACATTTCAGAGATTTTTAGGGTTGGAAGGGAGCTCAGTAGATCATCGAGTCTGACCCCCTGCCCTGGGCAGGAAAG
>NW_005842273.1:910963-965086 GCF_000455745.1 Alligator sinensis | reverse complement strand
AAGAGTGCTGGGGTCAGATGACCTCAGCTACGTACTTGTCTAGTCTCCCCTTAAAGACCTCCAAGGTAGGGGAGAGCACCACCTCCAATGGAAGCCCATTCCAGGTTTTGGCAACCCTCACCATAAAGAAATTTTTCCTAATGTCTAATTTAAATCTGCTCTCCATCAGTTTATGGCCATTGTTCCTAGTAACCTCAAGGGGCACCCTAGTAAATAGAGTATCCCCTATTAATAGTATAGTCCTGGCAGAGTTCATTCAACTAGACTCACCAACTTACTATGTTTTTGTTCCCACCAAACTGAACCCCATGCTATTTGCATATTTTTGTGCCTGGGATTTAATTTTGGCTGGGTAAACAACCTGGGGATAGTTTCTGGCACCAGTAGGGTTAGAATCCAGGGCCTTCTCCCTTCTACTACCATCTCACTGATCCCTATTCTGTTTGTCTCCTCCTCTCCTCAGGAGCAGGATTGAAAAGGCCATTTTAAGGGGAATGTTGTGGAGTAATTTGGGCATTGCTTAGCTTATGGTCTGGTGGTTCAAGTACTAAGCTGGGTAGTGGGAACAAAAACTCAAACTCCCTTTGGGAGTGAGGATGGGAGCATTTCTCTCTCATTGCCTAGGTAAGGATCCCAACTGTTCGTCTATTGGGCTAAAAGATAGTAACATTTCTATTTCCTTCTCTTTTTTTCATAAGGTGCCACATATAAAGAAAGGCACCTAGGTGGTTTTTCAGCAAGTACTGGTAAAACAAGTTTAGCCCTGAGACATCTTTTTCTTTCTTCCACAGCTTTTCTTCTTTACCTTTCCTTACTTACCTTTTCCATCTCTCACTTCCTTTTCCCTTCTGTGATTCTTTGCTGATTTCAGTTGTCACTGTGAAAACACTAGGTCGAAGAAATGAGTTTTACACTTAATTTTGAATATAATGAGATATGTGGTCTGTCTTATCTCTTCTGCTTATGCATTCCAAAGATTTAGGCGTGTTGCCAAGAACACTAACTCTCCCTCTCCTGAGATTCACAGTTGAGTTTCACAGTTTTGTGAATCCTGCAGAATGTAGCTGTATATTAGAGGGGATCAGTGTTTTTTTCAATGAAACATTTTTCATCAGAAGATGCCACTGTGTTGAAACCAAATATTGGAATGGGAGGGGAAGTAGGAGGTGGGAAGTCATTTTTGATGATTTTTTAGAAAGATTTTTCTTTGATCTGGGATCAAATCTCTGGGATCAAATCTTCTGAATCAAGCAAAACAATATATAAAAATATTCACATTTCATTAGCACACGGCAGTTTTTTTAGCTTTCTGGGCTTAACTGATATGCAGTATTGTTGTTACGACCCTTTGCCATCAGAGGAGGCTACATTTTGCTACCAATACCTGATATTATTTGCAAAGTAATTTGGGAATCAAAGACTACTAACAGACATATAGCCCTCCCACCCCCCCAAAACCAAACCAAACCAAACCAAACCAAACCAAACCAGCACATTATCAGAAGATGTGCATTAGTTCCACCCAGCTCCTCAGTGCCTGTATAGATCAAGTGCTTCAGCAGGGCTTTTTGGTGCTTTTATCTAATAGCTGATTCAACCAGCTATTAAACAAAAGCACCAAAAAGCCCCACTGAAGAGTTCGATCTGTACGGAAGTTGGGTGAGCTGCATCAAATGAACATGTGCTGCACTTGGTGCAGGGGCACATCAAACTTAAAGGTAAAGCACTCAGTTTTTTTCACATCTGTAAGCAGCCAAAGATACTATAACAATATGAATACATTTAGCTGACATAGCAGTAGCATCTCTGATGTTTCTCAGGATGGAATTCAATATTGATAACTGTATATTATATTGCACAGTTCAACAGCAGCATAGAGGCGATATGTCAGCTTTATGACCTTTATAATGATCTTTCTTTCATGTTACAAAGCATGCAAAACCTATGGATGAAAGACTGTGATCATTAATTTTACTTATATGAAGTAAGTATTTTGTCCTAAGGCTGTCCTTTAGAATGGTTAAAGCTGTAGCCTGTAGTGAAGATTGGAAAAATGAAATTACATTGACAAAACACAAAAATAGAAATCTCAAATATTTTTTCTTTTTGCTTAAGTTTTATGCACATCCATAAATATTTACATGGGACTCCTATGAGGAAGTAAGAATGGGTAGGATAGATGAGAGTAGATACTGGAAAAAGGTAGAAGTTGTCAGAAAATACAAGGAGCACATATGAAATTCTTATATTTATCCTAAACAATGCACAAGTTAAAAGGTTACCCGAATCTGTACTTCTGTCTTACATCAATAGTGGCTTGAAACCATAAAAGAGACTTCTTAATAATGTACCTCTTTGGTTCACCTGGCTTTTGTTTTGAATCCTTTCTCTACTTTAATAAGCTCTGGGATATTTTAATGACTTATAAACATCTATTGAGGATTCTGTGCTATAATAATAATGATTTATGAATATTTAATGATAGTAGGTCTAATACAGAAAAATAGTATTAGGCAAAAAAAGTGCTATTGTTATTTTATGTGTGCAGAGCTACCCATCACAGAGGGTCAGAAAACATCAAGTTTCATCAGGAATCTAATCTCAAGCAACACTATAGGCTAAATATTTTGTGGGTTTTTTATTTTGACAGCTAATACATAAAGTTACATGCCATAATACAGAATTACATGTAATACATAAAGAGCACATACAAGCATTACCTTTATAGCCCCATAACCAACACGTGCAAATGTTCACAGGGCTTAGCTTGTGAGTGCTTGTTCATACCCAGTGTTACAGAGCTGATATCTAATTTTTGAGCTAAAAATTCACATTAACTTTTTTGCTTCCCTTGACTTTGCTTCATTTACTCTTATTTACTCTGGTGTCCATGGCATGGTAAAAATGCTTTGAAAACCGTAAATATCTTGATCCCTGCCCAGAGGAGGTCTTATTAATCTAGAAACAGGTGAGGAAGCAAACCAACAGAATGTAGAGAAGAAATAAGTTAATATATTGTGCATATATATTAAATAGTTATGCAGAATAATAATATTATTCTGTATAGATTTCATAGATTTCATAGACATTAGGGGGTGGGAGGGGCCTCACAAGATCATCAAGTCCAGTCCCCCTACCATAGGCAGCAAGTCTTCTGGGGTCAAATGATCCCAGCAAGATAACCAGCCAAATGTTTTTTGAACTTGCACCACCTCTTGGGGGAGTCTGTTCCAGACCCTGAACACTTGGACTGTAAAGAAAATTTTCCTTATGTCCAGTCTAAATTGACCTTCCAGAAGTTTGTGGCTGTTATCCCTTGGGGAGCCCTGGTAAACAACTGTTCTCCCAGATCCTGGTGAACATCCCTTGTATGCTTTTAGACTGCTACCAACTCCCTCCTGAGCCTTCTCCTCTCCAGGATGAAGAGTCCCATGTCCCTCAGCCTCTCCTCGTAAGGCTGGCTCTCTTGGCCTTTGATCATGTGAGTGGCTCTCCTTTGGACTCTCTCAAGCTTATCCACATCCCTCCTGAAGTGGGGGCCCAAAACAGGATGCAGTACTTCAACTGCGGCCTCACTAAGGCCAAGTAAAGTGTGCCTTATAAGACCTTATAAGTCTTATAAGGTAAATATAAGACCTTAGTATTGGATTGCTGAAGATATAACCAGTCTTGCACACTTATTTAAAGGGTAAAAATGGATAAAGTGACTGCCAATTCATTAAATCAGCACCTGATATTAACACAGTCCTTGTAAACTGTCCTGGGAGTTATACATCGTCACATCCCTCCAAATGACATACAGGGCAGTGACCTTGAACACTAATAGTCATTTAATAGCACTTATATTACTACAGATGAGCACTGCACAAGTATTAAATTAGTCTCACAACACTGCTAGGAAGTGGGAAAGTATTAATAATCCTCATTCAGCAAATGGAAAAATAAGGAACAAAGACATTAAAAGCCAGATCCTAATTGACACTTAAAAATGGCTTAGGCATATTTTAAGCACTTTGGTTACAAAGAGTGATAGAAATCAACCCTGCTTAGGCACCAAGAATGTCTACCCCTGTCTTACATTAACAATGGCTTGTGACCATAAAGAAGCATCTTCATTTCGATCTGAAAAGATTCATAGGGCTACTCTGCATACCTAGGAGGAATCACCGAAGTGACTCCCTCCTGCCTAAGCCCACTGTGAACCAAAGCAGTCTGGGATATGCATAAATATTTCCTTTCCAGTTCCTTAGGTAAGGCAAGACATTTGGGAACCCAGGAAACTACTGCAGAGAGCACATGTGTGGCTTGCTAGAAGATGACAATGATGGCTGTAGTGCTGCTTCTCTTTGGCTCAATAATCTGTATTTTCCAAGGAAGCTGGACATAGAGTACACATAGAGTACATTTAGCCTAAGAGTACTCAAAACTACATCCTTCCTTTTTCTAGAGTGTCCTAATCACCAAGATATGAGAGACTGAGTGATAGAGAGTAAATTTCCTTAGTGCATGGTTTGATTGAGTCCTGCCATTTTTTCTTATAGTGTCAAATTCATTTACCTTGAATGAAATGAAATCCCACTCTTTTTAATAGCATCTTCTAATCTCTATCATGTAAATGAACATGACAGAGAATGGGGGATAAGAACCTAGTGGGTTGTACTGAATATCATCTGCTAGACAGACAGCATCTCCAAGACTCGGCAGTGCTTTTGCACATAAGTCTACATAAACTGGTTTTAATATAAAGATTGTGTGTGCCTAAGTCTAAATTAAGTACAACTTATCTGCATAAATACTTACATATTGAGCACATTTACACAAGATGTTTACTGCAGTTAACTAATTAGCTTTATAGTAAAACTTCACTATGTGTGGTGCTATTAGGACAGAGTAAACTAATTGAGCACATCCAGATGAGCATGCATGTGCCTCTTGCAGCTTCTCAAATCCCTTTGAGATGCTGCAAGAGGCACCTGTGGGAACCAAAAAAGTTCCCCATGCTGCAAATTTGCAGTGTGGATGCAAAATTAGACACTGGGGGTAAAAAAAAAAATGTGCTGCAAAACAGTAGGGCAAAGCATGGTTCCAGACTGTGCTCTGAGGCATCCAGAGGCTTGAGTCCTCCATACAGACATTCTGGTAGCCAGCTAGAGTGTCTCTATGGCTGGCCCTTGCCCTGGTGCTGAAGCACGCTGCCTGTCTGTGCAGGGCAAGCAGTGGTACAGGCTGCAACAACTGGGAACTGTGCCCTGTGCCAGGTAAGTAGGCAGGGAGGGGGTTGGAGAAGTGGGGGGGAAGGGACCATGGGGGTCTCCAGCCCCTCCTTACCCTCATTGCCGGCCCACCTGGCCCCAGCCCATTCTCTGTCCCCCAATCACCCCAGCCCAGCCCCATCCCTTGCTTGCTCCCGCATCCCCCCAACTGCCTCACCTGCTCCAGGCTCCTTGCTGGCTGCCCCGCCTGATCCCAGCCTTCTGGCAATCAATCAATAAATAAATAAATAAATAAATAAAGCCCTGTACTCACTGGCTATAGCAGCAGCCGTCGAGGCCGCTGGGAACTCATGGCAGAGACCCCCACATGGCGTGGGGCAGTGGTAGGCAGTGGGGACCAGTCCTAGCTGCCTGGCACACACACTGCTGCTGCCCCATGGAGCAAATACAGCATGGCAGATACAGCACTCTCTAGGAGCTGGTGCCACTGGGGCTGAGTGGTGCTGGGCTCTGGGTGACAGCTGGAGTCACCCCAGCTCCCAGATGGCACACGGTGACCTGCCATGCTGTGCTGCACCCATGCAATGGGGCAGATGCCATCTGGGTGCCAGGAGGCTGGGCGAGTCCCTGCTGCCCTCCCCCTGCCCCATGCCATGTGCCGGGGGAGGCTCTGCCATGAGTTCCTAGCGGCCTTAATGGCTGCTGCTACAGTGAGTGTGTGTGTGGTGGGGGTTGGGGTTTTGGAGTTTTTTTGAGTGCCAGGGGGCTGGGGCCTGGCAGGGTGGCAATGAGGGTGAGGAGGGGCTGGAGACAAGACCCTGGAGGAGGAGGAAGGAGATGAGCCCTTGGAGATGAGCTACAGATGTTCACCTGCTCATCTCCAGCCTCCTGGTCCTTCCTCTGCTCATCTCCAGCCCCCTGCTCATTCTCCTGCTTGTCTCCATCCTTGGAAGGCTGGAGATGAGCAGGAGATCAAGCCAGGAGCTGGAGAGAGAAGAGGAATGAGCAGGGGGTGGAGATGATCAAGGGAATATCTTCAGCGCCTCCCCAGCCCTTTGCTCATTTGCTCAGATGGCAAATCAATATGGGCAGCAGCTAATGGGAGGTACTGTGGCTGTCAGAGATAGCAAAGAGCTTTCTCAGGAGCTCAGCCAGTCAAAGTGAGTGATCTCTATCATTATGTCTTTCCATGGGCTCTCAGGTTTCATTGAAACGGATACAGTAGCTCCACAGTGAGAGCAGGGCCTCCAGACCAAAGCCCTGGTAGCCCTGCTCTAAGTGAGGACCTGCCACAGATCTGAGACCAAGTTGCTTCTCCGGTCTCACTGAAACCTACCTCTTTGTGAGCCCATTCTGCCCAGTAGGAACAATGAACCACTCCTGCCTAGTCCATTCCTAGTGCTGCTCAACAAGCCTCTAGTGACAAATCATAGCTGTGCAGGTGAGACATAGTTTGAGAAACATTTTTGCTTTAAGGTGTGACTGTCCCAGTTAAATGAACAACGCTAAGCCAATAGGGTTAGTGTTTTTCCCAGGCCCAGCAAGGTATAAATGGAGACTCCCTGGGCGACCAAGAAGAGAGCGAACAGACAAGGGAGAAGAGAAGGAGCTGCACTTTATGTAAAAGAACCATATGATTGCTCAGAGCTCCAATATGAAACTGGACATAGGGCTGTCAAAAGTCTCTGAGTTAGGGTCAGAGGAGAGAGAAACAAGGGTGACATTGTGGTGGGAGTCTGCTATAGACCACTGGACCAGGAGAAAATGGTGGATGAGGCTTTCTTTAGACAGCTAGCAGAAGTTTCCAGATCACAGGCCCTGGTTCTCATGGGGGTCTTCAATCACCCTAACATCTTCTGGGAGGGCTACACAGGCAGTTCAGGAAGTTTTTGGAGAGTGTTGGGAGCAACTTCCTGGTGTAAGTGCTGGAGCAGCCAACTAGGGGCAGTGCTCTTCTTGACCTGCTACTCACAAACCGGGAGGAATTGGAGGGGAATGTACTAGCAGAAAGTAACTTGGGCAGCAGAGACCATGAGATGATGGAGTTTAGGATCCGGAGGGAAGGATGAAGATCAGCAGAGTAAGGACTGTAGACTTCAGAAAAGCAGACTTTGACTCAATCAGGGAACTCTTGGGCAGCATCCCCTGGGAAGCCAGTCTGAGGGGGAGAGGAGTCCAGGAGAGTTGGCTGTCCTTTAAAGAAGCCTTACGGTAAGTGCAGGAAGAAACCATCTTGATTTACAGGAAAACTAACAAGTATGGCAGAAGACCAGCTTTGCTTAGCAGGGAACTCTTCAGTAAGCTAAATCACAAAAAGGAAGCTTATAAGAAGTGGAAACTTGTACAAACAACTAGAGAGGAATATAAGAGTATTGCTCGGGCACAGGGCTGGATTAATGCATAGTCAAACTAGGCACATGCCTAGGGCCCTGAGCTGTGGGAGGGCCTGGTCCTTTCCTCTGCAGTGGTGGCTCCCTTCTCTTCCTTTCCTCTCCTGTCTGCCGGCCTTGCTGCTAAAACGGCTGCTTCATAGTGGCAGCTCCAAGCCCCACTCTGCATGAGTGGCATCACTGGGGTGGGAAAGGAAATCTCAACCAGCCCAGGGCCTACAAGTTTTTTTTTTTTGGCTAGGGCCCACTAAAGGGTTAAACCAGCCCTGCACAGGCATGCAGGCATGAAGTCAGGAAGGCCAAAGCATAGCTGGAGTTGCACCTAGCAAGGGATGTGAAGGGTAACAAGAAGGGTTTCTACAAGTATGTCAGTAACAAGAAGATCAGGGAAAGTGTGGGTCCTTTACTGAATGGGGAGGCAACCTAGTGATGGAGGATGCAGAAAAGGCTGAAGTACTCAGTGCCTTTTTCACCTTAGTCTTCACAGGCAAGATCTGCTCCCAGATTATTGCACCTGGCAGCACAGTTTGGAGAGGAAGTTAGCAGTCAACAGTGACAAAAGAACAGGTTAGGGACTGGTTAGAAAAGTTGGACATACACAAGTCCATAGGGCTGAATGGAATGCACCCAAGGGTGCTGAAGGAGTTAGGTGATGTGACTGCAGAGCCACTGGCCATTATCTTTGAAAACTCATGACAATTGGAAGCGGTCCCGGATGATTGGAAATGGACAAATATAGTGCCCATATTTAAGAAAGGGAAGAAGGAGGATCTAGGGAACTACAAACCGGTCAGCCTTACCTCAGTCCTTGGAAAAATCATGGAGCAGATCCTCAAGGAATCCAATTCTAAACACTTGGAGAAGAAGAAGGTGATTAGGAACAGTTAGCATGGATTCACCAAGGGCAAGTCATGTCTGACCAACTGAATTGTCTTATTTGATGAGATGACTGGCTCTGTGGATGCAGGGAGAACCAGTGGATTTGGTATACCTTTATATTGGCATGGTTTTTGATAGAGTCTCCCACAACATTCTCACAAGCAAGCTAAGGAAGTATGGGCTGGATGAATGGACTGTAAGGTAGACAGAAAACTGGCTGGAGAATCAGGCTCAGAGGGTAGTAATCAATTGCTCAATGTCTAGTTGGCAGCTGATTTCAAGTGAAGTAGCCAGGGGTTGTCCCAAGGCTGGTTTTGTTCAATATCTTCATCATCTGGAAGATGGGATAGAGTGCACCCTCAGCAAGTTTGCAGGTGACACCAAGCTGGAGGGAGTAGTAGATACTATAGAGGGTAGGGCTAGGATTCAGAGAGACCTCAACAATTTGGAGGTTTGGACCAAAAGAAATCTCCTGAGGTTCAAGAAGGAGAAATGCAAAGTCCTGCACTTAGGACACAACAATCCCATGCATTTGTACAGGTTGGAGGCTGACTGGCTGTAAATCAGCTCTGTAGAAAAGGACGTGGGGGTTACAGTGGACAATAAGCTGAATATGAGCCAACAGTGTGCCCTCATTGCCAAGAAGGCTAATGGCATACTGGGCAGCATTGGTAGGCAAGTTGCCAGCAGATCAAGGGAAGTGATTATTCCTCTCTATTAATCACTGGTGAGCCTACATCTGCAGTACTGTGTTCAGTTTTGCTCCCCCCACACTACAGAAGGAATGTGGAGGGAGTCCAGGGGAGAGCAATGAAAGTGGTGAGGTGGGTGGGGCACATGTCTTCTGAGGAGAGGCTGCGGGAACTGGTCGTTTTAGTCTAGATTGAGACAGGATTTAATAGCATCTTTCAACTACCTGAATTGTGGTTCAAAAAGAATGGAGCTAGACTGTTCTCAGCAGTGGCAGATGACAGAACAAAAGGCAACAGTCTCAAGTTGCAGCAAGGGAAGTTTACGTTAGATATTAGGAAGACTTTTCTCACTAGGAGGGTAGTAAAACACTGTAACAGGTTAGACAGAGAGGTTCTGGACTCTCCATCCTTGGTGGTTTTTAAGACCCAGATAGACAAAGCCTTGGCTGGGATGATTTAGTTGGGGATGGTCCTGCTTTGAGCAGGGGTTGGACTATATGTCCTCCTGAGAACCCTTCCAACCCTAGTTTTCTATGATTCTATGATTAACTTTTATGTGGCTTTCAGCATAAGGTGTAACAATGCCCACTGTTATTTACTTATCTGGAGAGGGCAAGCGAGGGTTTCAGTTCTGCAAGAAGAATGGGAACTTTAATGAGTGTAACCCTTTCTGCTCTGTGTAGGATCATTAGAAGGGTAGATTTGCACCGTATAGACTAAATCAGAGATGCATAGCATAAGGTTTTATAAGCAGCAGCTTATAATCAGTGGCTTTCATAATTAGATACTGCTTATACTGTAAGTTACTCCTTACAAAAGCTTACCTTTTGCATCTTTGATTTAGTTAGCCTATAAGGTGCAAATCTACCCTGCCTTCTGCCTGACTTCAGACTAACATGGCTAACTACCTATCTCTCCTCTAGGGTGCATAGCCATCTCCAGACCTCATTACAACTGGCATGTGGCACTTCTACATGCTGCAAACCCTTTTGATTCCCATAATCAGTCTATATAAGCAAAAACTGGGACTGAAAAGCAGCTGTGTCTGAGTACTTGTGCATCTTTTTTTTCTCTCATATTTATTTTAATCATAGAAGTTAAATCAATGAAATCATCTTGGTCAAATTGGTTTGGAGAGTTAACTCTTTTTCAAAGATCAGATTATTAGAGCTGTTCAAGTTATTTGTTGCAAATACAATAGTCAACATATTTAGATCTTTATGAACCATTTGTGACTGGAATGTCAGCTTTATTGATAATTATTTGAACAATATGCACAATATTTTAGCTTTTGTGTAATCTGCAAACAGTTCAGTTTAGTAAAATTAGTATCCAAAGGTTGATCATCCAAATCACATGTTGACTGCTCTGTATTTGGATGACTACAAATGTTTTAAGAAGAAGAATGAGTAACATCAGGAAAAAATATTGGGTTCTCATAAATGTTAATATATTAATACTAGTCCTTTTTTGCTCTCCAAATATATGTGCAAATATTTGCAAATTTGCAACATAAAGGGGCACAGATACTGTTGAAATGAATAACAGTTTAGTGTTTGAAAGTGTTGTTTAGTGAGTGCTTGTAGTTTCTGCTATTAGTAGACTATTCTGTTAATACTACAGAATACTACAGACTATTCTGTTAAGACTATACTACAATAATGCTATACTCTATTGAGTATTATAATATAGTACTATACATACTATGCATTTATTTGGATTTTTTTTTCAGACTTAACTAATAAGCCTCATAATTCAGTGTTTATGGTTTATTCTGATGAAATTATTTGTTTATTCAGATTTATTTAAACAAACACATAATTTCTAATAGAAATAACAAAATGGAATGTCTGGTCAATGTAGATCATAATTATAGTACATCATGACAGGAGAGCTCATGGGCCAGTGAATTACAATCTCCTTATACAAATTCTCTACTTCAAATTGATTACAATTTTACCATTAAAATCTGACCCCTAAAATATGTATAAACAAGAGAGTTAGCTGTCACCATCTTGACAATCTTCTCAGTTTCCTAAACTCTGTAAACATTTAGACAAAAAAAAGATTGATCCTTACCCCCCAAACAAAACAAAACAAAACAAAACAAAACAAAACAAAAAACTTCTTCTATTTTGCTTTCAAGCCTCTGTCAGATCAGAGATTCTTCAAACTGGGTCCAGATGCATGGATGGAAGCAGAAGTTGGGAGACAAAAAATTACTTTTTAGAATCTCAAGTCATGCAAGTTGCTGTTCTTACATATTTATAAGCAATGTAGCGCCAAAAATGTCCCCAAAAGATTGTAGCCATGGACTTAGTCTCCCCTAGGCCCTGGTCTGGAATAAGCTCTTCCCTTCTTCCATCTGAGTGAAGAATTTTTTTACAGACAGGCTGCAAAATGTTTCTGCATAATCACAGAGCACTAGATCATGACTTAGGGTACATGCACATATATCTTACAGCCCTAAGTCAACTACACAGGTGTTACATTTGATGCACAGGAATAAGCACAGTTACATGCATGTTTACGCCTTCCCTAAAGCAGGTAGTTGGTAAATAAGGTCTTCCTTGACTTTCCTGTTCTCTACTCTCTGGGGATTAGCAAATTGCCATGCCCTAGGGCAAGAGATGATATTGTGCATTTCCAAACAACAGTTCTTAACCTGGGTTGATCCCTCAACATTGTTCTACCCCTTCCTATAGACTCTGTTCTTACGATAAAATCTAGCTCTTTTGTAATATGCCCAGTGCTATATGCAGAGATATGTGTTTTTCATGAGCATGAAAATTACCCATCCACATACTTGGATCTACCACCTCATAGCAGCATAGACAGATAGACAGCACCCCTCACATAGCAGGTTAATGAGACAAAAGAACACAAAGAATAAAAATAATCTTATTATTCAACTAAATAGGATACACTGACAATTTCAGACAGTATTTATGTAATTGTGGGAGGCATTACAAAGAGAAGGCTCATGGAGGCAGAGGTACCATTGTTTTGTTACACATCTTACCAACATAACATGCTGGGGGGAGGAGGGGTGTGACTATTTCATTTTTCAGCTAAGGGACTTCCTCATACCCTGATACATTTGATAGCAACTTCAGTTTACAATCTGATTTAAGCACCCAGAAGAGACAATGATAAAAAGATAGTTCTGCTGTCCCTAAACACAGCACAAAATCTCAACATAGAAAACACTTAGGAATGATGTCAGCACATTTGCTCTGTGCCATTGAAAAGTAAAAGCCTTCTCCATTTCCATTATTTATTAATTAGTGTAATTTGTAAAGTGTTCACTACAAAGTCCCCGGGCACTGTGCAAAGGATGAAAAAACAGCATCTCTTTAATGAGTAAAAGGCTTGCCTACAATAAAATGTATCCCTACATACAGACACAGAGAAAAAAATGTTATCATTTTGTTACGGCCTTGCAAATTTAGGTGTTACCCTGCTCTGAGGCCCAAAGGAATCAGGCTCTGGTGGGGAAGCAGATTCCATTACCAAGGACTACTCATAGCCTCTATTCCCTCCTATCTTTTAAGTTTCCCATCTCCAGTTTGACCTCTTTGTACTAGGTCAAAGGGCTTTAGCAGCATAAAGGGGCATCAGAGGAGGGCAGGAATCCTCAGCTACTGCTGCTACTGCTACTGCCATGGCCACGGCCACAGTTGCAAAGTGGTCTGCCTTCCCTGGCTTTTGCTGTTACAGCCAGTGTCCATGTACCTGATTGCTGCTCCAAGAGCAATCCCATTGGGCTCCTTTTGCTGCCAAGATATTGATGCTGTGGGGCTGGGGGATGATTCTGATGCCCTCCTAATTTGGTGCCTGGGGATCATGCCCTGCTCACCAACTCCTAGTTATGCTACTGGCTGAAGTACATAGTATTGAAAAAATTCCAAGGCATAATGTCATTTGTCACTTCGACCTCTAAGGGCTTTCATGATTATTAGGGGTGTGCAAAGTGGCCCCTATTTGATTCAGATTCAGATTCGGCCTGAAACAGGGACAGTGATTCGATTAATTGATTTGGATCACTGTCCCTGATTCGATTCAGTCAAATCTGAATCTGAAGATTCGATGCTGATTTGGAGAATCAGTGGTTTGGACGTAGACACAGCTTTAAAAGTTTTTTCTACATACCTTGAGGTAGCATACATGGCTTATTATTGCTGTGATGCTGAGGTGCATGGAGCGTCCCACAGGAGTGCGGGGGGGCCCTCCATGTGCTTGGCGGCAAACCTGGAGGTGAACCGGAACTACTTCTGGTCCACTTCCAGGTCTGCCAGGGAGCTCACTGGGGGCGGGTCTCTGTGTGCCTCCCCAGCTTGGCGAGTGGCTGCAGGGGGACCCCGGGTGCCCCCCAGCAGACCCAGGAGGCATCAGTCACTGAGTGAGGGGGTTGCAGAGGGGTATCCCAGCACACTTCCTGACGGACTTGGAAGTGGACCGGAAGTGCTTCTGGTCCACTTCCAGGTCTGTTGCCAAGCACACGGGAGCCTCCCGTGCTTCTGTGGGATGCTCCATGCACGCCAGCATTGCAGCATTAACAAGCCCCTGCTACCTAGACATATGTAGAAAAAACATTTAAAGCTGTCTCTTATGTCCAAATCTCTGAATCTTTCTGAATCTCTCCGAATCAACTTGGAGGGTTCCAATTTGATTCAGAGAGATTAAAGGGTCCTCTAATTCAATTCAGATTTGGAGATTCAGTCACCAAATTGAGCCAAATCTCTGCTGAATTGAATCAGGGACCGAAGTTTTGCACAGCCCTACTGATTATTTTGGGGACCTTTCCTGTCACTAGAGCATAGCATCAGGTCTGAAAATTCAGTTTTAGAGACTAGTAAAAATAGTACTACATATATTTAACTTTGAAAGCGATAATGTTTGCTTAGGGTAATATAAAACAACAGCAGATGTATGTTGGCAACAGAGAAATATTGCCTTTTCTATTTATCAAAGTGAAGTCCTCTTACCAATATCCTGCAAACCTAGATGGCAGGTGTCAAGGTATGAAGGTGCTGTTTCTAGTCAACACTTCCTGGAGTAAGGCATTTTCTATTAAAATTTAGTTAGTAAAATAAAGATTTAAGATATTCTTAGGTTCCTGGTAGGCCTGACAGTCTTGGGAAGTTATGTAGCCTAACAATTGGCATTTCTGATAATTCTTGGGTTGCTCTGCTTCTGTAATGGCCCCATAGGTTGAGATCTGTTAAACTAAGTCCTCTGTGGTATAAGAGGATGTGACTATTTATCCCTACAACTGATGGGTATATAGGATTTCAGGTGTCTGTAGTTTTATGACTAACTGTGATGGGTTTTCTAGGTTTCATATATTTTTGTCTGTAAAACTTGTCCTGCAGGAATCACACTTACAACAGCGCAAATTATTTGCCTATGCACTTAAATACCCAATATTCATGGACATATCACTTTTTATATCCAGTCACATGACCAATTAATTGCGTAACCAGCCAAGTGTATAACCAATTCAGATATTTGCATGAACAAGTTAAACTAATACAAATACTATATTTTCTTGCATACAGCACACCCCAGAGCAAGATATATTCCTTGTTTTTGAAAGGCAGAATAAAGAAAAGAAGATATTTCCATGTAGTAAGTAACTGAGTAAAATCACCTAGGGAGCAGAGCCTGCTCATTGTTCTGCTCTGTGGATGCATCTACATGAGACATCTATTGCAGTTGCCTAATTAGCTCTGCAGTAAATGACTCAATGTCTACATGTGTGGCTCTATTAGGCCACCGGAAACTAATTAACTCTGCTGCAGGATAGTACTTGTAAATTTGCTCTCCTGTAACTTAAATTCATCCAGTTTTGAACATCTGATATTATTTGTTCTATATTGATGGCTAAGGGGATATACAAGTACTATCCTGCAGCAGAGTTCTTTGCCATGCAACAACACGTGTGTAGATGCTGATAGGGCCAGATGGGGCACGAGGGGCCTTCAGGGTGGGGCTGCCTGCTGGCTAGCCCATCTCTGGAGGACCCTTGTGTCCCAGCCAGACCCTCCTCACCATGTTGAGCTGGGTTGGGGCATCCTCGGGCTGGCAGGCTGACCTCCTGGGCTCCCTGCCAGCCAGGGCTGCTCCAATCTGGTTCAGCATGCTGCATGTTCAAACAGTGTGCCCAGGAGCAATAAACTCCAGTGCATTATACACCACAGTTTATTCATGCATATGAACTTCACATGTAGATGCACCCAGCATGCATTATATGCAGTTACTTTCACTTTCACCAGGCAGAAGCTTAAGTAGCATAAACTGCTGTTACTCTAGTTCCCTGCTTATAGTATACATCTCAATTTCCAGCAGGAGGTTTCTGGAAAAAAGGTGCATCTTACATGTGAGAAAATATGATTGGTATCTTTGGTTGTAGTCAGTTAACTTTAACAATCTGACTTAGGTGTTGTGATCTGGAAAGATTACAAACATCCTCACTTTCTGACTGAAATATCTACCTAAAACTGAAATATCTACCTAAAACAATGAGGATTCTATTTTGAATCCTCATTGCAAGAATCATCATTGTTCCCCTCATTTCATCCCTCACAGGACATCACTAAAACAGTCTTACTCTCTCTAAGACATGCTATAATGTGCTCTGTGATCTCTTTTAGGATCTCCATACAGAGACAAGATCACTATAGCAATTCTTCAGCTTCAAGAAGAAGGCAAGCTTCACATGATGAAGGAGAAGTGGTGGAGAGGCAATGGTTGTCCAGAGGAGGAGAGCAAAGAAGCTAGTGCACTGGGAGTTCAAAATATTGGTGGCATCTTCATTGTTTTGGCAGCAGGATTGGTGCTTTCTGTCTTTGTGGCTGTGGGGGAGTTTTTGTACAAATCAAAAAAAAATGCCCAGTTGGAAAAGGTAAATATAATTTTTTCCCACTTAATTTTTTTATTGTTGGCTTATCAAAGCAGTTTTTTAAAAATTTTTAAACTTATCAAACCAAATGGAGGGCTGTTCTGTTATTTTATTTTTTCGAGCCTAGTATAGTACTTATGTAATGATGCTTCACAGCAGAGCACCTAAGGTTTCATTTTACAACTTTTAATTTGTTTCTAATATGTTTAATTGTAGCCAGCTTTCAGGACAAGTGACTATTTCTCCTCTTATTCAAGCCTGAAAAAAGACAGCTTTTTACTCCTGGAAGTTCACTGCAGTTAATTTAACGGATGAAGAAGAATTCTGAAACTGTAATGGGGAAAAATAATCTTCTACAGATAATTCTGATTTTTAAAGGCAAAACTATCCATCAGTTCAAAGTCAGAAGTCCAGAAAGTCCTCTATGTTCTTTCCTGGAAAAATTTACACCTTCAAAGTTGGCCTGGTAGCATCTGGAAATTATTAGGTTAATATGTTTTATGTTGTTCCACTACTGATTATAATTTGATCTCCTGTAATTTAAATTTATCCAGTTTTGAACATTTGATATTATTTGTTCTGTATTGACTGCTAAAGCAATCATGATAATCTAATTATTGATAGATCTTATATTTTCTTGCAGATTTCTTAGGAGACATAATCATCATCAAAGCTTAACAAATATTTATGTAAATATGCATAATAGGTAAAGTTGAACTAAAGGATAGTTCTTATTGAACCTTGAATTTACATCATAAAATTCAGGACAAAATTATCATTTTATGGGGTGGGTTGCATTTATGAGGAGCTTGTGTCCTTTATTAATCCCCATTTTAATACCTTATTTTATTAAAAGCAGTGGTAAATCCAGAATGCATATTTATATTGATATTTTTCAAGTGCTACTGGTGATTTTTTAACTTGAAATATTACTCAGAAATATCTAAATGCCTGTTTTTAGCTCTTTTGTGACTTCTGAATTTATACTGATATATACACACCCTTTTGAGTGCAAATACTTTATTTTTTATAAATGTTGCTAAAGCAAGTTTTGATATTAACCAGTAAGGCAAAATTAGGTTCAAGTTCCTAAACAAATTTGAACATGGGTAGGTTTTATTAAATTGTACTAAAATAATTATTAAAAGGCTAAATGACTATTTGATTCTTTTATTACTAGTAGTAATAATAATAGACAATTCGGTTCTGTTAACCCATATTCGGAGTATAGGACCTCTGAGATGAATTTGCATGGAAAATACTATTTATTTTAAATAATTTGTGTATATCATAGTGATATTATCCATGTTTTAAGCATTTACTTAATGTGAACATCAGTATATTTTGGTTCAGCCAGTCTGAAAACTTTTAAAATCTTCATGTACAGACATGAGACCAATTTGATGAGAATTTGTGTAACTTTAGCTTTTACTGCTTTGCAGGAAAGGAATGCATATTGCATCCTGTTTGATATTATTAGGTACAAAGCTAATTCATGTGCATCACAATGGCATTTCTGCCCTTGAAATAATGTCCATACTATGAATTTTAGTATATTTGGCTTTAGTGGGCCTATGTCAGTGATTCTCAAGCAGGGTGTCTTGAGGTACTGTCAAGGGTGTACAGGGTGCCATACAATATTAGCATTGTTAGCTGCACAAACACACATCACAAGATAAACTCACTGATTTAAAATATGAATCCATAGTTTTAGAAGCATTCTGACTTGGTGTGGTCTTTCTGAGTTCTTTACAACATAAAAATTGCTGTGTTATTTTTCTGTAGTAAAAAATGAGTGAAAACTAAGAGTTTGCATCTTCCAAGGGTGCCACCAGTTTAATAAGGGGCGCCTTAATCTAAAAAGGCTGAGAACCACTGGCCTTGATATTTTAAAATCATAATTTGCAGAAGTTGTGACCATTTTCATAAGAAATTTGTAACATTAAGTGTTTAGTGCTTTACAGGGATAGAATGCATATTTCATCTTACTTGTTGTTCTTAGGTATGACCCAATGCTTGACTTGTCCTTGGATATTACACCAAAAGAGCAAATAACTAAAAAAAAAGTCTCACCCCTTTTGTGGATCTGATCCTTCAACTCTTCTCTGTTCTTTTTTTTGTTTGTTTGTTTGGTTGGTTAGTCTGGCTTTTCTGTTTTTGAACTGTTACTTTAGTCCATAATAGTTCTACTTGGGGATTGGAGGAAAACAGAATAAAGCTCTATGCTGGTGGTTAAGTAAGCAAAATGAATTAAACAGAATTTAGCCTGTGACTAAACAACATCCCAGGATGACAAGAATGACCATTTGATGCTAAAACATATGCTTACAACTACAGCCATATCACCTGCTAATTAAGTAGGACACTGCATATTTTGTACTTATTTAGATGTAGTTTTCTGCAGCATAGTTGCTTGTCTTCTGAAATACCCATGTGCCCATGAAATGGCTATGTCCTCATGGACTCCTGTGGAAGTGAAGAGGTCTGCTTGCCTGGAGACAGTTTCAGAATAGAGACCTGTAAAAATGAAACTGAAGTAAAAAAATTTCCAGGCAAGATTGTAATGATATTGTTGGTACCATACTTTGAAAATGTATGGCAGAGTGGCTCTGATCTTACTTTCACCTAATTTTCTTGAAATGTGTATAATCTATTAGCTGAAAACTTTTTGGGTAACTGTCAAATGTCAATCAAGAAAATATATTTCTTCATTTCATCACAGCATTCTCCATTTATAGTCATTTCTGTTTTAATGACTTCGGAAAGCAAAGAAAACCTCTACTATGATCAGAGCAAAACTGTCAATCCTTGTTTATTTGTTTGAGAAACATCAAAAAATACCCCAATTCATGAAGAATTCACTAGTGCATCCACATCTGAAGAGATCAAAACCAGTAGCATATATGCTTGATTCTATTATCATACATACTCCAGTGAATGCCTATATGCTCAACTCATCCATGATTAGGAGGAACTGAACATCAGCTGCTTTGCGCCTTCAAGGTGTGGATGTATATCCATGCAGCTGGGCTCCTCCCAAACACCAGAGGACTGACTCTGGTCTGAGGAAGGGGTAGAGAGAATAAGAGAGGGGGTGTCTTCTGGCTGGAACACCTGTACGCTCCCTCTCTCAGGAACATTTCTACTTCTACAGATTTCTCAAGAATTTACAGCAATACAAATACAAACTTACCCATGTCCTTGAACAGCAACTCCCTCTTTATCTTTTGAAGATGCTATAACTATACATTTATCCATACCCCTTATAGATTAAAGACTGCCTCCAGCTCTCGCAAATCATCCAGTAATTTTTTTCAATGGAAGATTTTAGAATGAAATTGTGGCAATGTCCTGCCATTCTTCATAGCAGAAATTTGAAATTTTAGTACAAGCATGTGGCTAGGATAAATGGACACTGAGGTTTCCAGGCTCTTTGAGCTGCATTCCTATATCAAAATACAAGAGGGTGTCTTGTAATTTTTAGAAGGGAATTGAATGGCCAGATTTTAATAGAAATAACACATCAGAATGCTCACCCATTTACTTTTATTACAGGCTGTAAAAGCCAACAGTTTGTATTTTTTTCCCTATAGTTTATAACACAAACACATAATTATGTCATCTACTTGGAGACATGTTATTAAGCAGACCTTTTTATCTAAGACAATCTTGACAATAAATGCTCATCCATTTGCATTTTATAATTGCTTCTGTTGGTAAATGACCTGCTCCTTGATTGTAACCGTATGTTGGCACTTAGAGGGCAGTGAATAAGCTATTTAGGAAGCTAAACCCACTTAAAACAATTACCAGTATACCTTTTACTGAATCATTTCATGCACCCTGATTTACCCCATCACATATCTTTATTTTTATGAAACTCAAGATGTTTTTTCCTAAGTAACATTATGTTACTCTAAGTAACCCTAGAAAACAAATGTTGACTTTTAATTTGTTGGGTTTTTTTCCTATTCATAGTTATTTAAATAATAATACCTAATAATACTTTCCATTTGATATAATCCCTGCAGACTTTAATGACTAGTAGGGATGACAGGATGGGTACTACTGGAAGAGCTATAGTTAATATTTTGGAGGTGGTGGGAAGCAATTTGCTCAATATAAAAAGCATCTATTTGTTACGGAAGTCTTTAGAACGCAAGATATTATACAACCCTGTTTTATGGTGTGAGCACATGCAGAATGGGAGTCTTTTATATTCATCTACACCCTGTGCACTACACTGATGAGAACAATAATGGGCATGGGCTAGCAAAGAGGGAACAGAGACTTTTTTCGTAAATCCAATGCAAGTAATATAGGAATCAGAACGGCTTTTCCAGTTCATAGGCTGAAAGAACAGCTGTGTACCTGGACTCTAGGTCCTGGGTGTGTTAGCAACACACAAAGCTTGGCTACTTAGGATTTATTTAGGTGAAGTTAACATCACTGCTGACATGGGGTATAGTTGCCAAGAGCCTACTACAGGCCATTTTTACTGGGATACATTTTATCCACTATGATACAGAATACTCCATTTTACAATCAAACTCGGAAAACTGTTAGTAATCACTGAGCTAGTGCAAAGATTCACTTGTAGTCAAACATGAAGTGTACTTGCTCTAGGTCAATTGTTCTGTAAATGAAACAGCCTCACAGAAACAAATGTATTATTATTGGAGTGCTGTGAACATGCTATGTAAAAAGCAAAACATACAAATCGACACTATAAGCATTTCATATTCCAAAATTTAAGACTTTTAAAGATTTTCATTCTCTCCTACCAAGCCTTTTGGTAGCATTTTTTTCTCAAATTACACCAAATTATTAAAGTAATGCTCACAGTTGTTTCAGGAAACATAAAGAGAAATGAAATGAGTTATATAAACATTACTACAGTTCATACAATATCCTGATATTTTAATTTTTAACAACTTTGATATTGGGAAATGTTTTAGATAATATTTTCAAAGAAGATTGCTGATTTTTTTTTCCCTCAGTGGCTGCAAGCTAAAAAAAGAATAAAGTTAAAACCCAGGTTACTCAGAGTGCAGATGAATTAAAAATGTAGAGGTCGATGGTTTCAGCAGCAGAGATTTAAGTTGTGTATTCCAATAAACTTTATAAAAACCTACTATCAATGGTGCAGCCTGAATTATGACATTACATTTTGTATTAAAGTAAACCCAGAATTCTTACAGTTGGCTGGGAATAACTGTGGCAGCTGAACAATATCTCTTACAGTTCATAAAGAGAACATTTTTCTAGCATTGACACATCTGCATTATATAGACATGTAGTGGAAAAATAAGTAGCTCTTGTCCTTCCAGCCCCCTGAGCTCCATAAGAGATATCCTGATGTGTGTGTGTACACATGTGCATATGGGTGTGCGTGGGGGATGTGTGTGTGTGGGGGGGTGTATAGGTATGTGTGGGATACTTGAGGGCGAGGGCTGAATTCAAGTGTAATGCCCTCTTGAAAAAAATCACTCACATGTGTATATATTAGACTATATTTTGTCAAAGCCAGAAATGTAATGAGATAACCATATACTGGTAACGATGTAGAAAGATAAAAGTGTAAAAATAGAACAAAACAATGGAAATGAAAATTTTGATTGACTGACATTTTTTCAAACTATTTGCAAACAATAAAACATTTAAACTCATGATCTCTATTTTGAGTTTTGATTGCAATTTAACAACTATCTATTAAAAATGGACAATGACACTGAGTTATGTAGTTGTTAATTTGAATTAATTATGGAGCAACAGTAAGAGGCTAGCAATACTAAGAGACTTTACACAGGTCAAGTTGTCCAGCAGATAATGTCATCCTTGAAAGTGATGCTTATTGTAAATCTGAGTCCTGTAAGCTTATACATATGAATAAAACATAACCAGGGCTCCAGATTGTTCCTGAGATAAAGACTATTTGCATACTCATTGCAGGATCAGGGCCAAAATTTCAAGACCCCCTTTTTGATATTATTGGGTTTTTTGACGCAGAAAAATATAAATGTTGCTTATGCAATGTTGTTAAACATGTCAGTTTTGTTTTGCTAACCATTTACAATCCACTTTCATCTTAGCATCAGAAGAAATCAAAAATATCATTCCTGGTTCCTTGTTTTACTTGTTCTCAAAGAAAAAAAATGTCACCACATTATTAATATGCATGTTTTTCTAATATTTCCTTTTTCCTTTGATGCTGCATCAAATAAGTCTTATTTAAAAATGTCCAACTTCATAAATATCTCCCCCCTCAATTTTTTTAAAGTCATCTGCATTAAATATAAGGCAATAGAAACATTTGATTAGTTTATAGGGATGGCTCGTAATTGAGTTCAGATCAACAAGTGGTGATCAAAATTAAAGTTTAAGAATCTGTCAAATAATATTTTTTAGTTTACCATAATACTGGAGACTCAGCTCATGAAGGTGTTGAGCACATCTAACTGCTGATAGTTGGAGTTGAAGAAGATATATCTACTCTGTGGGATTAAGCCATGTAATTACAGAAAAAGAGATGTTAATCCTTGTAAAAGAAAGTTCATTTTCAAGTTGACTTATGCTAGACAATTGCTAATAACCAATTCTGCCAACACAAAAGGAACTATAAGTGAAATTAGTATTAATACTCTGGTTGATATAACTCAAGACTGTGTCATATTTTACATGAAAAGTAAAATATTGGATTAAACTGCTTCTTAGCTATTAAATATATTTACAGTAATATTTCATAGATAAATTTAATTCAGCATTTGCAACTATACAGCTTCTCAAAATTTGAAAAGTTACATTTAGTCCCAAAGGGTGCTGTATTATACAATTACTTATTCAATATATTGTGGAATTTTAACTTGTAAATGTTAATCCTGCTAAATTCTTGCCCCGAAAGAAGGCTTGGTCTGTTTCTTACAATTGCTTTTGTATGGCACTCTGAAAAATCAAAAAAACGTTAGTGTCACACAACCAGCAGGGAAATGAAGTCAGAAACAAGATCAAAACAGTTGAACTTTAACTAGACAGACTTTTAAATCTGGGGGCTGACAGCAAAACGACCCAGCTGGCTGGCATTAGCGTTAGTAGGATCAGAACTGTAGGAAGGTAAGAAATTTCTTCCATAGCTAAGAATACATTGCCAAATATAGCTATAAATTAAAATATTACTTTGAAAGCAGCCTAAAACAGGTAGCAAATACTCTGCAAACTAATTATTTGTTTAACACCAGCTATGTGCTTGAATTTCTATGACATACTCCATATTATCAAGAACACTTGATAAGCATTCAGTAGCTTTCTGCAGTGGAAGTCCCACTAAAAATGGCTTGCAGCAACCCAGTAAGTTCTGGATAATTGTAGCAAAGTCCATACTAGATAGAAACTGTTGTCACTATCTAGCTGAATACAAATGGGAAATAGCTATTGGTGTAACCTGGGCAACCAGGAGCACAAATTTCTGGCCAGTGGAGAACCCCAGGATGCTGTGGAACACGCTCTGCCTTGTAGCCTGCAAAGTTCAAGGAAGCTCAGAGGACCTTCCCGCTAACCACAGCACTTCTGTCATGTTTAAGAGTGCTGTAACTTTATAATGCTATAAAAATTGCTCTAAATTACAGCACTGTAAAACGTGCATGGAACAATTCTGTATACAGTTAGTCTATGACATAATCCATATTGCTAAAACACTTGATGAGCATTCAGCAGATTTTTGCAATGGAAGCCCCACTTAAAATGGATTACAGTGACTCAATATGTTCTGGATAATTGTAGGACAGTCCACACCAGATAGAAGCCCCTTCCACTATCTAACTGAATACAAATGGGACATGGCCATTGATGCAACCTGGGCAAGCAGGAGCACTGTGAAATCTGAAAGAACCCTGAAACTACAAAACACCTTGACCAAGGGTTGAGTAGAGCCTACACTAAGAATGGCATATACCACCTTATAAATTCTTCCCTGTACTTGTCCATTTTAATATCTTTTCTGGATTGAAATTCAATCTTACCCCTATTTCAGCCAGGTACCAGAAGTGCAAAGAGACTGCACTTTCCTGGTCTGACAAAACAGGGATGCAGTGCTGTGTGTCATCTACATCTTGATGGCACCACAGCCCAAATTGTCTCATTATCTCCCCCCAGTGGCCTCATATACATGTTGAAAGGAGGGATGACAGAATGAAACCTTGTGGAATCCCGCATGAGAGACAGCCCTCCGGGCTGATGAGCAATTGCCCTATACCATCCTCTGGGAACTCTCTGAGAGGGAAGAATGGAACTACACAAGTGCAATCACACCCACCCCAGCCTAGGTCCACAGGTGAGTCAGCCGAAACCTCATGGTCAGTGCTGCTGATACAGCTAAACAAAACCATCTTTAAGAAACACTAGGAGACCTCATAAACCAGTGGAACTAATGCAGTTTCCAAGCCCCACAGGCTGAATCTGGTCAAAGAAGTCAGAAGATTTCAGATGGCCAAAGGTGCTATGCTATAAGCTTCGTAGTCTTCATTGCCAGAAAAGGAAAGTTAGAAACTGGAGAGTAGCTGAGTAAGTCATTGTTCATCAATTGGAAGTTTATTCAACACAGTCCTAAAATCTTCACATTTGAGAGAAGTTGGCATTTTGTACTCCTGTTGAGTGATATTAGCAATTTAATTAGTAGTGGGCTGTTTGGCTTTTTGGGAGATCCTTGAAGGTAATGGGCCAGGCTCATCCAAGAACTCTAGAACCTGAGTGAGCACAAGTGGTTGACTCTCAGCCATATACAATTCTGCATTAAACATGGTTCTGTTGCTAAGGAGAAGCCCCCAGTCATATATAGATTGATCTTCTCTACTAGGTAGATAGAAACTTTTTTTGGAGCAATCAACATTCTACTCTGTTTCAAAGCAAAACCTCCTCAGCTTCACCAAGCTATCACCCAGAAAAATTCCATTGGTCAGGACTTCACAGAAATGATACTAGAGAAAAAGCTTTCATTCTCCAAAACTGTCTGATGGACTCTAAGTTTTTCTTTGTTTTATTTTCAGTTTCTTCTCAAATCTTTTACTGACTTTAGTTTGAAACCATAGCTAACTACTTAAGTCAGATTCTGCTTCATTATCCAACATAAAAGCAGCAAGTGCTAATGCTGAAATAGAGAGTTTGTCTGTGAATACTGTAGTTAATTGCTTGGAAATTAAGTTTGCAGTATAGTTGCATGTTACACTTGCTCTAGATCAAGAAATCACTGCACTGGCAAATTCTTTGTAACAATATGTCACTTTGAATGCAAGCTTTTTTCAAAAACATGTGGCATTATGTGAACTGTTGTCTAAATATACTTTGGTAATAAGCATTCTAAAATTATGGTTAGTACAGGTATGTTCTTTAATATAAACTGAATTTGAAATGGTTCAAATAAAATAATATATTTTCTTTTATCTCTTCCATTCTCATAAGTATGTTTCTTGCTTTCCATTACTTTCTCCAATGTCCATGACTGCATGTATCACATATTAACATTTTTCTAGAATTTGTGTTTTTACCCATGGGTCTATGAGACTAGATTGACAGGTCCTCACTATACACCACTCGAAATCCCTAAGGAAGTGACATATGGAAGCAGAAACTGATTAGAAAGGAGGCTCAGGGCAGCACTGTGAATCCACTCTCAGCTAACTTCAAGATGAAAAAACAGTTTGATTGATATGTCCTAGTAGATGTTAGAACATTGACCCATAACGTCTGATATAAGCTGCAGGATTACTGCCATTACTGCTTTAAGAAATTTTAACAAGGCTTCAAATAATATCTGACATGCAAGGCTGGAGGTAATGAACTTCTGAGTAAATCTTTTAGTTGTGTGTTGAATTTCGACAGTCAATTTTACACTAAGTCCATCAAAGGGAAAAAGAAGACAGAGTTTGAAAGAACAAATTATTGGAGCCCTGTTTGTTAATACACATACAAAAAAGGGCAATGCTGGCTAAATTGAGATTTTTAGAGGGCTATAGGTGTACCATTTCCTTTTTGGGTTTTTTGGTAGAATTTTGCATTCAGGCAATGTATGAGCTAATTGTTTATTTTCTTATGCATTTTATTTAATTTTGACTTAATGTATACTCTTACTGCATTCACAATGCACTGTCAAACTTTAATATTTATTGTTTCAATAATTATTGCTCCTTTTATGGTCTTTAGAGGCAAAATTTATGGAGATACACTTAATAATGTTAGGTCTGAGGATTATTCATATACCCTGTAATTACTTTTCCTCTAAATTTGATATATAGCAATAGTAGGATACAGAATAAATATTATCAGACTTTGGTACTGATGTGCATATATACAAATCTGCACTATGTTAAGCTTTAGAAGTTTCCAGTGTCTGTGTAGATTTTAAACACCTATAAGTTAAGAAAATATTATACTCTGCCAACATGCTTATTATGCTATACCTTGCAAGCTGTCAGTGGTGGCATAGGGTAAAGTAATCTAATTTAGTTCTTTACATTTCAGAAGGAGCTAATCTCTGATAGAGCTCCTTTGTGTCACAAGACAAAAGACACTATTGCTGATTAAAATTTTATTTTAAACATTTTAATCTTATGATTATATGAGAGGTACATTTTTCTTAATGTTATATATTGATTTAATTTCACTATAATATACTCATTTTTGCTTTAATAATTATATTATAGAATTTTAAATTTTCTTCAAATCTTTTGCTACCTGATTATGTCTAAACTGACTTCCAGGCAACATTTACTTTTGGTTACATTTAGAAAGACAGCTTATGGTTGTATCAGTGTTAGCCAAAATTCAGTAATGGTTAGTATTCTTGTAACCTGATTGAGATTCGGGAGATATTAAAAGGTAAAAGGTTATTCTCTCTGAATTAAATGGAACATTTTACAATATTCATTCACAAAGCTACTCTTCAGGGGAGAAGCATTTTAAAAATACAACCTGCAATCTGTCAGACTTTCACAGTTTTTTCTAACAAATTCAATGGCCAATTTAAATTGCAAGAAACATTGGATCACATCTTATGAGACTTCTCTGAAAGTGTTGTCATCAACCAATCACCAAAAAAAATTGTAAATCTCCTTTTTTATTTCATATGTTATTGCTCAAAATGTTGGGTCCTAACAATGCAAAGACATGAAGTTTCTGTAGATAGAAAAAGATGATTTGAGGCAATTTGGAAATGATGAGATGAGGGGACAATTTTGATTAACGAAAGGTCCAAGTCAGAGTACTCCTTTATAAACCTTCTTCACATGACTTTGAAGTACATTTCTTTATGTATTTTCTGCAGATACAATCAAAGAACTAAGCTCAGGATGTTCTTAACAGGGAATGTAATTTACAAAGAGAATGTCCTCCTTTCTTTTATTGTATGAATGGTCATTAAAGACACATTATTTCCTAGAAATTATACAAATTGTTATTCTTTGGCAATAAATATTTCTAGTTTATTTAAGATTTAAAAAAATTAGCAGTTATGTGTAGTGATTATAACTTTTTGCAAATATAGCATATACAGATAAGTTTCAGTGGACTGAATTTATGTGAAATATTTTTAAAGTACAGAGCAAGGGAAACTTTTACAAAATATTTATGTACTTAAACAGAATTTAATTATTGACAAGACAAATTTTACTTACCTTTAAAAATATATATATCTATTAATGTCAGGCTTTCAAATAAATTTCATTTGTATGTTATCTATTACAGGGAATCATGAGATTTAGGTGAAAACTAGAACATGATGGTTAGGCTTTTAAAAAAAAATTCTGGGTTTTTGTATATGTTTGGCATATTTTACATGATATCAAAGAACAAGGATATTTGGACTTTATGTTAAGAACCAGGCTGACAAAGTTACTTGTGGAAATAGGATTTATCTACGTATATATTTTATGAAGTAACAAACAATATTTAAGGAATATTTCAGAAGGAAATATTCTGCTGTTGAAAAGTAATATTTCCAACAGTACAAAGCCATATTTTCCAATATAGTCCAGCCCCTTTTTTTCTTTTTCTTCTTTTATCCTTTTTTATCCTCTCTCTCTCTCACACAGACTATATCCATATAAAATAACTGTAATTAGCTCATGATATAGCAGGAACAGGGTTTCAGGATATTGGCCATAGGCTGTGCATCCTTTCTTTTCTTGACTATCAGTTGGAATCCTATTCAATGCTGAGAGTGACTGCAAATTGAAACTTTGGTAACTTACAGAAGAATTGGTTGCGTTTCAATGCAGTTCTAAAGGGACAGGTATTCATCCTGTGTCATGCCTGTTAGTGTTTTGATAGAAACATTAAGTGGTACATTTTTCAAATTTTTAAGTGCCATAGAAGCCTAAATTGTACTTTGAAAAAGTATTTAGGTATCTGGATTTTATTGGCTTCCAGGGGCCAACTGTACTAAGAGATTCTGTCAGATGCTCCAGCAGTCAGTGTTGCAATGCCTAATTTAAAGGTGCCTGGCTACCTAGTGGAATCTGTTGCCTGGGAAGGTATGGGTTAAGAATGAGATCTATAAAAGCCAGCAAGTTGAGTAGAGATATCTTTCCTTTTCCATACGGAAAGATATGGCCCTTAAATTCTGACCTTCTTTGGGATTTAAAGGGCCTAACTCAGGGCTATTAGGAGAGGTTTTCCTTCATATGGGTAGGAAAGCATTTTCATAATCCTGACCTGTATCCTGGATTTAAAGGCATATCTTTGTATTCACTCAGATAATTGGGAATGTTTAATTCTATTTTTTGCTGAATAACACCATGAACAGAATCAAATATTATATTATATGATTAATTGACAGCTGTTCTGCATACTCTGATTTTATTGCACTGAGATTCACCAGTAATAACCACAACCAGATCTGCCAAAGGACTTAGGCAATGCAGTATATTTATAAACCTTTAGGCACCAAGCACTCAGTATTTGGTCCCTGCATAATCTATGGGGACTCATGTACTTCCTAATTTATTCACAACACACAGTCACCTAAACTAGCCGGCAGGAAATGCTGAGGGCAGTTTTGGGTCTTATGTCCTGCGCTCCCCAAGATATATATTATTGTTTTCTACAAGAATGCATTGGATCCTATTTGGACTTCACAGTCTGAACTCTGTCCTGAAGATAATTGTCTAATCCCTATCAGAGAAATCAGTGGATATTACTTTGTACCAAAACATGACCAGAGGAACAGCATACACTGCATTCCTTTCAAATGATAGCTTAATAGTTAGAACACTCATTCAAGATGGCCGCGCCTATATGCACGCTTTACTGTGGAACAGACTTAGTTGTGGAGTAAAGCATCACCTTCTACATGTGTGACAACATTAGGCTGCAGCAAACTAATTAACACCACCATAAGATAGTACTATCGGGAACAGTACTATCTTATGGCAGAGTAGTTAACTGCAATTAAATGTATGTATAGATGCAGACTGTAGATGTAAATTGCACCCAGTCAGTCCAACCAGCAGGCGGCCACACTCCTACCTGCTGCCTAGCCACATGTCTCCACACTTTCAGCACCCTCGTGCCCCAACCAGCCCCTCTACCACCCAGTGCCACCACCCAGAGCCTGGGGCAGAGCAGGGCAGGAGCTTCCCTGGCATAAACTGCTCTTCCCGAGCTCAAATCACTGCTGTCCTGGGTGCATGTGTAGATGCTGTGCCCAGGAGTAGTTTATTCAAACTCAAACTGTTCTAGAGTTTGCTGCTTTGAATTAATTGCATGTGTAGATACACCCAATGAGTGTTAGACATAGGTTTATGACTATTCAACCAAGCAGAAGAGAGAGAAAGAAAGACAGAGAAGGAATGTCTTGACTAACTGGAAGAAGAGACATTTGGTTTCTGATACTGCATCAGTGATTATTAACCTCTTTTACATTTAAAATGTTATTAGATAAAACATTAAAAAAATAATCAAGTCAAGAACCTCCCTGGTAGATGAGTATTGTAACTATTAGTTTAGCATTACCTTGTCTTTTCTACTTCCCTTTCACTCTGGCTGGGCCAATTACTATTTATACCTTCTATGCAAAATAAAACAGTGTCCACAAGAGGAAGCAGAGAATGTTTCAGCCTTGAATAGCCTACTGGTTAGGCCATTCTGGGATGTAGGAATTTGAATATCCTCATACGAAAGTGAGAACAGAACCTTGTACGTTCTGGCATCTAAGTGGGAATTTTTGTGATCACAATTTCTCACTTAGGCATCTTAAACAGGCACTAAGTTGGACTGTGTGGCTCTATTCCCAAGACCAAATGAAGCATCAGGTTTGGTTGACATACCAGGTAGTTAGTTATTTACAAATAAAATAGGGGGCTTCTCCTGAAGCAAAGGAGAACATGAACAAAGTGAATATTTACTCCTGATATGTTGTTAATCTCACAAAATAAGTCAATGATTAACAGCAATTCCAGATTCTTTGGCCATGTTTAGATTGCAAATATACCATGCCCAACTGTGGCACCCAGTGGCACCCTGCCTAGACAGAAAGAAATACAGCTAAGTCCACATGATGCTGAGGGCAAGCCAACTGGCACTGATTTTCAGCAGTTCTAATAAGCCTGCCCTCAGCTCAGTAGGAACACAATTAAAATTATTTCAATCTTCATAGTAGAAAACATGGAGCAACATATTTTGATGGTCCTGCTTTGAGCAGGGGGTTGGACTAGGTGACCTCCTGAGGTCCCTTTCAACCCTACTTTTCTATGATTCTATGATATTTGGCTACTTTAGGTCTGCAGTATAGACATGGATGTATTTTAAAGGGTTTTATGATGCCAGTCCTTGGATTTATAGGTGACATGCTTGGATTTAGGGATTGGCAGCCACTGGAAAGGTACAAGGAGGCCAAACATGAAGGCTGCACCCGGATGAGCTTGGATGTGTTGTATGTGGTGCCACACCCTGCACATGCAGGCATTCCTTATGCTGCTACCTTGCAGCATGGGTGGGCTTTGACCCCAGGAGGTCCCTGAGTTAAAAATCTACACCTTTCAAATACATTTCTTTGTATGTTCTCTATTACAAGGAATCTTGAGATTTAAGTGAAAACTAAAAGATAATGTTTTGGCTTTTAAAAAAATTAATTCTGGGTTGTTGTATATATTTGGCATATTTAACATGATATTGAAGAATCAATATTTGGAATTTATATTAGGAACCAGGCTGAGGAAGTTACTTGTGGAAATTGGATTTATCTATTTATATGTTTCATAAAGTAACAAACAATTTTTAAGAAATATTTCAGAAGGAAGTATTCAGCTGTTAAAAAGTAATATTTCTAATGATACAAGGTCACATTTCCAATATAGCCCAGACTCTTCTTTTTCTTTTTCTTTCTTTGAAAGAAAAACCAGAGCCTGGCCTGCAAGAGCCACTTTCCAGCTGCTGGCCAGGCTCCCAGCTGCAGGAGTACAATGGCTGCAGCTCCCGGAATCCCCTAGCACCCCAAGTAAGGCTGCTGGGGCCAGCACAGTTGCTGGCCCCAGCCTTCCCTACTTCACCTGGGGTAACCTGCCTTGTGTCAAAGGAAGCATGGCATAGGCATTCCCCAGGGACAGGTAGCAGTGGCACAAGATGTGCTGCTGTTTCTTTTCCCCAGGGAAACAAATGTCTGCACTCATGTGGACGTGGCCAAAGAGCTGGACTATACACCTGGCCTTGAGTAAAGGACAACACATAGTTGAGCTCAGAGAATAATAGTTTTTCTCTCCTGTCCCTTATCTTTTTAAATGGAGCAGTTCACACCTCACCATGTGTCTGGACACCTGACTGGAATGATGAAATATGCAAAGCTAATGCTATTGCCATGTTCTTTACCTCTTTCATGCCCCACTTGTCCACAGTTTGGAATAATGGGCAAACATTCTCTCCTCCACTCCCTGCAGATGGGGGCACACTCTGAATAGTGGTGAGCAAAGAAATGAATGCTCTATCTATCCTTTTTTCTTTGCACAGCTCTGAAAAACTAGTCTGTATTAAGGACATGTAAGACATATCTTCCTCATAGTTTGCTTTCAGGAGTTTATGCAACTCAGTTTGAAATAAAATCTAATATTTTGTATGTAAATAATCTTTCATGAAAAATATTCTTCTGTGGACAACAGCTTTTATGATGATGACGATTTGAAGCTTAAGAGATGCAAAATAATATATTGGATATTCATTTTCCACTTAACTTCATGAATAGCTGTTGACCTAAGGCACATTGCATTACCATTGCCTTTCCTTTTTAATATTATTTTAAAATAATTTAAGCTAACCTTGTACTAGGTAAATCCATCTAAGTGCTTGAACACAGCAACACAGAATGTATAGAAGTAAAATATATTTAAAGTATACACTATGGAGATATTCAGGGTTTGCAAGTGCATGTAAATTCAAACTTTAACCTGTAAGGCTAAACTATACTAACAGAGCATCTGTCTGAAATCTCTTTACATATAATGTGCATCAGCAGACAGTAGTTGGCAGATAAATAATTGTAGAGACAAGGTGAAATTTCCAATGAGCCATCACAGCTTGATAAGTCATTTTAATTATTATGTGATGCATATTTAAAAGACAGCAATTTGTTATAAGCTCCAGGCTGAAATGTGGCAAACTTATAGGGCTGACAAGGCTTGCCAAAACAGTGAATCTGCTTCGAGGCATTGCAGCTTGATCTTTCTTACAGCTTTTTTTTTTCCCTTCTTCTTCTTAAATTTCCCCTGTAGAGGTCCTTCTGTAGTGCCATGGTAGAGGAGCTGAGGATGTCTCTGAAGTGTCAGCGTCGGTTAAAACACAAACCACAGGCCCCTGTTATTGTGAAAACAGAAGAAGTCATCAACATGCACACGTTTAACGACAGAAGGTTGCCAGGTAAAGAAACCATGGCATAGAGCTGGGTGGCCAGATACCCCAAGCACAAACTGTCGTCTTTTTTCCAAACAACTTTGCGAGAATGTTTCCTGTGGAAATATGCAACCTGTGCAAAATAAAATGAGTTACCTCATGCCGCTGTGTCTATGAACTAGAGACTCTGATCTAAGCAGTTGCAATGGCCAGACTCGAATCACAAGCATCATGGATCAACCAAGTTATGCGGGGGTTACACTGTTTGTCATGGGTTCCACCATTCTGAATGAATGAATGTTACATGTGAGTTTTGTGGCTGGTTTCAAATGCAGTCTCAGTGAGAAATTACAGGTTCCTTTTGAAGTTCAACGGTTGCCAGGAGGTGGAGAATAAGGCTAACACAGTAATTAACCACTGAAGGAGTCTTTTAAAAATAATGTCTGGGAAATTTAGTGGAGCAAGAAACAGTATGTTCTTCAGAACTTCCAAGCATCAAAGAGTTGGTAACTGCTGGTCCATATGTAGAGACTGTAACTGCCAGTTGGACAGGCGATATGAGCGTACTGGATGGGAGAAGTTTTAAAGAAAAGAAAATCAGGATCTTGTGAACAGAAAGATGAATATGGGGAGACTCACTTACTTTTGGGACTGCCTGTGCCACTGAAATAAATAATAATACATGATAGTTAATAAGGCAGTAGTAGTTTTCTTAAATTTACCTGGGTTGGGACTTTGATCTGAGAAAATCATAAGGTTGACCCAAATTTAGATGACATAAAAGTTTTCCTGTGTACAAAGGAATGTATTTTACAACCTTTAGATGTAAGGAATTACATTTTTTCTCTAACTGTGGAAGGAAGGAAGTGGGGAAACAAGTGTATTTGGCACATAGAAGGCTTGCATTTTAGCCAGAAAGGCTTTATCCCTGCTACTAATTGAACTCAATGGAGCCTGTGCAATTCTCGCTACTAGTGGAAATGGGATTGGTCACCTAAATGTGGAGAACTTTAAAAGAGGACTGCATTTATCAATACAGTCACAGTGTTAAATGAGCAAAATTCTTGAGCAGTTTTTTCAGAAAAATGTTCAGGTTTATTTGTGGAAATGCAAGATTTCTATGAAAATAGTTTTTGTATGGAAATTTTTGTAATACTTTTTATCAACAAAATAAGAACATGTGTTCCTGTTGGGGGGTGTGATGCCAAGCATGAATGGTAGTGCGTGTGCACCACCAACGTTTGGTGAAAACTATTTTTATCAAGAAAAAGGAATCTTAGAAGAGAAATATTTTCAAGTTAGATAATATAAAAGCTAGGTGCACTACCACCACTGCTTACCATGCTACACCCCTAGTTTCCACTAGGCTGATAACATACTGTAATGAACAATTGTGTGTAAATGGTAAAAGACACAGACCTCTTGACCACATTGTGATAACAGTTCAAGTGCACACAGTTTGCTGTTTGACTCCAATGCACAAAATTAAAAAAAAAAAAGCATTAAAATTATGACAGTTTTAGTTGTTGTTTTGTTTTTGCTGTGTGAATTGAGCAATATATGTACAGTACTTTGTGTTAGCACTGGTACTGATGATGATAACACCATAATGCCTGCTCCCACAAACACTTGGTACTGAGCCTATGCCAGTTATTTCACTGAGGCTGCTCACAATAACTAGCACTACACTGCATACTAAGTGTTTGCAGGATCAGGTTGCTACTTATCTAATTTACCCATCCTGCTTCTAAAGGGTTTCAGGACATAACATCAAAATGCCTCCCCACGGATGTTAAATCTTGCACCCTAGTTTAATTATTTGTAACCAGAAAATGAGGTGAAATTTGTAGTGATGGGTTATGAAGGAACATTATGTCCACAGCCAGTTATTTTTTAATCCAGACAATATTTTATTTGGCTTCCTTTTTTGGAACAGAAATTTAAATTATAGGGATAAGAAATCAGTTGTTAATAAGCAATGACTCTATATAGTCAAGGCACAATTTAATGTTATCATCCAAAGCTATTAATTTATAAAAAGTTCACATTTCCAACAAAAAAGTAGAATATATATCACCAAAACTGTAGAGACTATATTATGCAACTTGGGGGTTTGTGTCTAATACCCAGTTCCCATAAATTTTCATAGACATTGAGCTGGCCATTTTCATTGTGAATAGGGATTAAGAAAGTAAAGTTTTTGCTGTTTGTGAGAATTTCATCTCATTTATGTGATATAATGAACAGATTATCTTTGCCAGGAAAAAAAAATGATGATAAAATCCCCACATGTTCAGCAAAGGTGCTGAGAAAAAGAAAATCATAGTAATGTAATGAACATTTGAACATAAGTTCAATTTTTAAGTATATAGGGAAATCTTAACTGTCATACAGGGTAATTGAAACTCCTAATTACAATGGTTTGAAATGAAAAAAATAAATATTGGCTATTGCATTGACTGATGATTTACAATAAAATTTGTAAAGTCATGAAGTTTAATGCTGTATTATATTCAAACTAACCTTTTTTTCCCCCTCCATCAAGGGTGTTGAAATAAGCAGGACTTCCATTCTCCCCTTGATACAAATGGTTAATTTTTAATAGCATAAATGTGAGCTACAGTAAGTATGGATCTTGGTGAAAATTCCCCATATATCATTTGGGGAAAACAACCCTAAGGAATGGGAATCCTAAGATTGAATGCAATGTGGATTAACTAGCATCTCAATGACAATATACAACCTTCAATGGTACGAGCAACATGCAAAGTAATTGGTAATTGGAGATTTGTATTTAAAATCAAGAACAGAAATCATTGGCTCAACAGATTTATAATGGGATAATGGCATTTTTTTAATGTATACATTAACTCCTTATGTTATATCTGGCAATGATTCTTGTTGCTTTTTAGAGAATTAAAGCACTTAAACAATAATTACTAACATACGCTGTGTCCCCAAAGCAGCAGAAAAATGTTGCCAATAGCTATTTGTCCCCAGAATGTCAGTAGATCATTTTTCCTTTTATACTGTGGAGACAATTCCCTTTTCTGAGGGGAATTTACCCATTTCTAATGACTGCAAAGGGCAATGGCAATAATGTTCCTAGTGTCATTAAAATCAGTGGAGCTACACCAATTTACTCCAGATAAGCATCTGGCCCATGAAGATGCAAATTGGTCTTTAGTCAGTTCAGCTGTGTTGTGTGGTTTTTCATAATAGCTCAGTTAGTCCATTTATTTCCAATAACAAAGTAGTGGCTTTTTTCTGACTCACCTTTAGGCTAATTGCAGACAGCCAAAAAACCTGAGTCAGAATTAATTCAGTCTTTGCAGGTTAGTCAGGGCTGCAGAGATTGAACCAATAAGCAAATGAAAAGACATTCACTTTTGATTCAGGAAATGCAGCCACATGGCTGCAGTGGTTCAAGCTAGAAGCTGGGGTGGGGGGAGGCACTAGAGCATGGCTCGCTGCTACGTAGCCATCATGGGCTGTGTGTTCACTTCCTCTTCCTGCTGCCCTAGAGGTCTCTGGGATTTGCAGTCCAGAATCACAGCAGCAGAACTCTGCAGTGTTGCTCATCACTTCCTATTCCTGCTTTTAGGTGCCCCTGGGATTTATAGTGTACAGGTGCAGCCAGCACTAAGAGGGCAGGGCAGGACTGGGCAGGGCAGGGCAGGGCTGGGCTGGGCTGGGCTGGGCTGTACTTGGGGAAAGGGAAGTTTAATCCCCCTCCCTGGCCCCAGAACCAAGCTGGGGTTTAGTGGGGGGAGAGGGGAGGTGGGACCCTGAGCCAGCCAGTCACTGCTTCAGCTAGGGAGCAGAGGGGCAGAGCTAGTAGCTCTGTTCTCTGGAGTAGACAGCCCAGCCCAGTAAGATGCTGGGGGAGCTCTGGTTTAACTTGAACCAGGAAGGGGTCTGGGACAGAAGTTTCATAAACCAGTTTGACCTAAATCAGTTAAGTCTGATGCTACATTCAACCAGGTTTATCTTAAACCAGTTTCAGCCATTTTGCAACTGGTTTACGTGCACTGAACTTCTATTCTGCTACAGGTTTAAACCATTTTCTGATCACTTAAGCCAGTGTATTTGTAACTTCTGTCCCTAGCCTTAATGCCACTATAGAGAAGGATTTTCAAGCAGCTATAACTCAGTTATGGGACTCTACCTGGCTGATTATAATAACAGAGGTAAGTCATGAAATCTTCAGTGGAATTTCCCTTTCTTTTTACTTTAAATAACTTATTGGTCAGTAATTTTTAGGGATTCTGAAGATGCAGATCCTAAATCCTCAGATTTACCTCTTATTACATTTTTATAGCACTGTTGGTTAATGATAGACAATGATTTCAATGAAAAAAAGAAACAAAAAAGGTACTTTAACTTAATCTGTTTCTGAAGAGTCTCCTCTTAGAGAGGACTGGCAATGGAAATACTGAACTAGATCCTCAGCTTAAATGAATGAAAATAACTGATTTTCTCTTAATAAAGGATTTTGCCCATTGTACCAAATACATTCCTGTGAGAGAGACTGTTCGTGTAGTATTCCCTTGTCAGAGGTAATGAGGAACTAGTTGCAGTTTTGCAGTTTATCCCTGTTAACTTCTAGCATAGTTTCTTAAGGATGAGCATAATAAAAATATGGTCGATATGTAAATCTGGTGGGGGGGGCAGGGGAAGCCTTTCTAACCCAGCCCTTCTGTGGATCATCCATTACCTATTCCAAAAAAACGAAACCCCAGAATAATATCTTTCATCAAAATTAAGAAATTAACTGACTAATGAAGTGTAGAATGAGAAGGAAATTTAATGATGAGCTAAAAAGACAAACTAACTAAAAATATTTGAAATGGGGAAAATAACATGGTATCTTATAAAGCCAGAGTTACTAGAAATAATAGGATGCAATCACATAATAGCTCACATAGAAGTAGCAGGAAAATGCCATATAGGTCATATATTTTTAAGAATACTTAAGTGTGGTTAAAATGTATCAAACACAATTATTTATTTCATTCCCAAATTCATAACTTCATTAAAATATGTGAAATGCTGGCTACTTTGAAGACAGTGGTTAAACTTCCATTGACTTCACGTGACTTAGATTTCATCTAACATCTCTTAAAAAAAGAAAAAAAAAAGAAAAATCGGTAAATTTACCCAGTTAAATATACAATGACAGAAATATTGAGGGCGAAGTATGACAACTGGAGTTTCACCTTCAAAGCTGCCTTCAGGTTTACAGGAGAAAGTGTGCTTTGGGTCATACTTTCATAGATTTAGAAGGCCAGAAGGGATAACCATGGTCATCTAGTTTGAGCTCCAGTTTAACATGATAAAGTTCCACTTAGTAACTTCTTGGTGTCCTCTCTCCAAGGCCTACTTCTATGCTTTTTTTCATGCTGTTCTCTACACCTGGAGCTCCTTTTGTGATGCCATCTACCTAGCTCTCCTTTTCCTTTTTGAAATTTCTTTCCAAAATACTTCAAGCCACTTCTATAAACCATACCTCTAATTAAAACAAAACTAAGTTACTCAGAACACCTCATCTCCCCTGTTTGTAACCACTAAGATGCATACAGTAGTTTTTCATGTGAGTGTAATCTTACTGTCCTTCTCTTTGCTCTGCAACCCTTTCCTGTCCCCTGCCTGTGTTATCTCCTCCTGTTGTTCTTGTATTTGCATAGATTGTAAGCTCTTAGGGGGCAGGGAATCTATCTTTTATTTGTTATATGAAGCACCATGCACATCTATGGAGCTATATAAATAATAAAACATTAGATCTTTTTAATTATGTTTGAATTGATAGTGACCTGATTGACTGCTAGCCTACCCAGTTTGCTCCCAATTCATGACTGGACTTCCCAGGCACCGTGATAATCTAAATAAATTAAGAAATAATAATAAACCTTCTCATATAAACCAGCATTCTGACTTTTCACACCCTTAGAAATTATCAGGGCAAAACAACTACAACATAATGGAAAAAAGGAATACAGTAACTTTGATCTTTGTGTTCAAATATTTGAACAGAAGTTTTGCTAATAATTCAGTCTTACTTATGTTCAGAAAATACAACTGTGAGAACTTGGCTGAAGTTCAGTTCAATTCTGATCCCAAACCAAATTAAAATAACTCATTTTAGATTTAGATTCAGGTAAGTAATTCTTCTCTGTGTGACCCCAAACTGGACTCATTAATTCACTAAAATGCATCCAGTTGTTTCAGCAAGTCTAACAATAATTCCCTATATCATGAATATGTACTAAAACTACTGTATAAATGATATGCTAATTACCAGTTAGGGTATGGCTAAATGAAATGCCTTTCTTGATTTACCTGACCAGGTAGCAAAGCTTATCAGATTTTCTCCTCCTCTCTTTAATTTGTGCTGCTCTGGCACTACCCCACTTTATTTTGCAAAATGTGCTCTATAGGTAGTATCCCTGAAGAAACCTCAAAAGTATTCCAAGTCCTTCTTCCTATTTTTATGAGAACTGAGCCATATGTCCTTAGGTTCTACAGAGGCCTATCCTGTGCCACAACTGAAGGGAAATCACTACAAACCTTTCTCTGCCACCTCTTAAAGGGTCTTGTGTGAGACAGAGTAACAATTTTTAAAGCTGCTGAGACAAAAGTATTCCAGAGGTATTAGAGTTTTGGAGATGGGTAAAAATTATACTGCTTCTTATTTTGCCTGAACTACTTTATGCATTCATACTTTGTATATGTGCAAGGATATTCTACCTTCCATAAATAATAGGCGAGAGTATAGAATGTGTATTCCTATTATATTTATTATTATTGGGTAAAAAGTCACAAGACACACTACATGATTAATAAGTAGGCCTATGCTATGACTTTCTAGCTGGTGTTGAGTTTCTTTGAAAACTGTTATATCCAAAATAAAGCATGACCTTACTACTGTGAAAACATTCTTCACACATTTACATACATGTAAAGCCTTTATCTAGTTCTTGGCTCCATTTAAAACAGAATAAAACCCTTTTTGAAAGTCTTTTATAGGTTTGGAAGCAATTCACTAACTACTGTTACCAAGAGGGCTATGTCTAAAGTGCTGCATATCACCATCAGCTTATTGGCCCTTTCTACACCTTTTAATTTCTGACCAATTTCTTAAAGAGAAAGCTGGCATTATCGACAGCATCAGAGAATGTATCATTGTGTTTATAGGTTAAGCAGAAGCTACACAGTGCCTGTGCTACAAATGTATTAAGATTTACTGTACTGTATCTGGCCTCAAGAAGAGAGTCCCATTTCTACTTCTGCATGCTCTGATACAAGTTTCTGTCTGTTTTTCTGTCTGTGTCTTTCTGTCTGATCTAAGGACATGATCATCAAGTATAATAACTTGTCATGGGGGGTGGAAATGCCTTGAAGAAACTACATCGTTCAAAAAAATCCAGTAACTTTTCCTTTACTTAGATGATATGGGAGAGGTCTTTTCAACAGTAAAAAACTGCAAAGTTTCACATGAGACCAATAAGAAGGGCTTCAGAGATCCTGCTTCATTCATTCATGATAGGCTAATAGTCGCCAAATATATGAGCTAATTTTAAACTTGGAATAAAATGGTCAGGAATGTTTCATGTGGGTCAAGTAAAGTGTTTTTGTTTAAATGAGCTTCCTGTCTTTTCTATTTGCCATTGTAATTCTTCTTGGCTCATGGCTACCAAATATAAAGGAGATAGGAGCTACGTGTTCAGAAATCCCACTTCCTCCTTATTATTAAGGCTCAGAGACCTTGACATTTGTAAGAACATTTGGTAGCAATAGGAATTCCTAATGAAATTTTTGAACTTTGTAAATCAATGAGAGAAGCATCTACATGCTTTTGACATTTTTTTCTAAGAATTGATCCAAGTCTCCTGGTTCCTAAGGACTTTTGAAAATCTGTACTTCTATGCCTTTTGGAGTGGGGGAAAATGTCCTCTTTGGGCATGTCCCAACAAGTGTGAATGTGTGGTTTGCAGCACCTCAAGGCAGTTTAATGCACCACAAACGGCATGTGGTGCACATACAAGTGTTTACCACACTACTAATTTGCAGCACAGTGGGGATTTTTTTTGACTGGAGATCCTGGTGTAAAAAAAAATTCCGCTTAAAGAAGTGGTGAGGCACATGCAGCAGCAGCAGCATGCACCACCAGAAAGGGAGCCTGGCTGGCCAGAGTCATGCTCTTGCTACAGGCCAGGCTCCAAGCAACTGGCTTGGTGCTGTTGCTGCCCCGAGAGGCCCCCAGGACCCAAGGTAAGGCTGCTGGGGCCAGCACAGATGGCCAACAAAAGTCACTTTGCAATGCACCAGACTGCATGCGCAGGGGTGTGCCCAGGCTCAAATAGCAGCACAAATATGCACTGCTGCTATTTGATCCATGGGAAATGTGCACCCCTGCACATGCACATTCATCAGAAAGCATTCTTTGGGTGATGATCGGGGGCTAGGTTCTCAATCTGCTATAGGACTAAAGTTAGGCCCATCAGAGTTCTGAATTGGAACTGAAGATCTAAGTAGCACTTCCAAACCCAAAACTCTCCTCAACTTTCCAGCTTCCTTTCCTCATGACAGAATTCCTTGATAACACATTATTTTTACAGAACAATAGATTTTTGTTCAGGTTCTATTCTGTAAAAAAATCTGGTCTCCCATTTCTTGAACCAGTAATTATTTGTAAAAAACACGCATTCAATATCTTTGGAATCATGGTCATTGTTTCTCATTCCAAATGTTAAGCTGTGATAGCCAATAGGCTAAGAATTGCACACGCGTGGACAGCTACCCTGTCTTAAATCTTCTCATTGTAATACCATCACATACTCTCCCCTACCAGATAGAAGGAAGGGCAGGGTGGCATCTTACAGACTAGGTTTCAAAAGCATAAGCTTTAATAAGCAATGTCCTATTTCCATCAGATACTGTCATCCAATATTATTTGAGAGCTTCTGACAAATTAGATTTTTGCCCAGAAAAACTCATGCCTCTCTGAACTAGTTAGTTTCTAAGTTGCTTCTGCCTCCCTTTAGGTTAACATGGCTAATCACCTATCTCCACTTACCAATTACGTTTTGTCTTTTTAGACTGGAAGTGTTATAGGACAGAGTCTTTTATTACGTGTTTGGAGAGTGCCTAGCTAAATAGGTTACTACAGAAATGCAAATGTTAAAATAATAATGTATCTGAGTGAATAGCATCCCAGCCTTTTCTTTGCATCCAGCATCCAACTCCCATTTCCACAGGACTTTAAGACACAGGGTGAGAAACATTATGACTTTTCCTTCTTCATTTAAAAGAAGACAGCCTGAATGGCCTAAACTATAGACCACCTGCCAGGATACGAAGGGCATTTTTACATATGTTGTGGGATGTGGCACCAGGCACTTTAATTAGTGAGCTTTGCTAATTAAAAGTGCCTGTGCGTCACATGTATCAACATCCCTGTGCTGAAAAAAATGGCAGTAGGGTGCTTTGAACTAAAACTCATCAAACGTGTTATTTCAAAGTGCCCCACGGCCATTTGTTCAGTGCGGAGACCCTCTAAGATGCTGATACATGTGATGTAGAAAGCTCCTGGACCACATCAATTTCTGTGCTCCAGCAGGCTCGATTAATTGAGTCTGCTCCGATGCACTGGATTCCTTGCATGTCAGAGCAGGCTCCACACATGTGCATAGGAGCTAATTTTACAAAAGTCCTTTATGTATGCTCCCTTTTGTACTAACCTCTGCTATTTTGGCAAGATCACATTCTCTGTGTATAGGTCTTCAATATGAGGTCTATTGTGTCTTTTGCTCTTTACACAACTAATATTTTATGAAGAAATCACATAAGGCCAGAGGGATTAAAATAACCATGTTTATAAACTGGACACAGAAAATAAGACCTAGTTATGCATAAAGTTAAAACACAATCAGTGCCACTAAAGGGCTCTCAAATTATTTAAAGGGATACTACTACAACTCAGATACACCCCAAGATCCCCACCCTAATTACTATAGTTGGATGAGACACATTTTAAAGTTTGATTCTTCTTGTAGGTTACCAATGGACTGCTATGAAAACAGACAGGCTTTGAAGACATCTATTACTTATATATGATGAAAAATCCCAGTGTTGTACAGTATTCATGGGATTTTCATGCTCTAGGTTGTCTTACATGGGAACACGTCAACTACAGTTATTACAGCTAATAATATTCCCTGACAATTACAGGGGATTTGGGGTATTATTTCTGCCATGCTCCATTTTTGGGATCCTTTATTTTTAAATTGAGCTGTGTCTTGGAGATCATCTACTGGGATTAAGTTAGGTAATTTGTTGTAAACCCTAATCACTTCAGCAGAAGATTGACATGGATTGCTTATTTGTTTAAGCACTTCAAAACTGATCATGCATTTGTCTACTTTAAACTTGTTGCATTTATTGGCATGAGAATCTGCCCAATGGTGTAGTATATACTTAGCCAGTATACATTTGTTTTGAAATCAGTGAACTTCCTTGAAGATAATTTGCCAAACTCATTTGGATTTTATACAAGATATGTTCTTCTGAAATCATCCTAATTTCTCTAGCACTTTGCTGCTATGGCTGCATGAAGTTCTCCCATCAACAGTAGCCTCTATGTTATGTTTACTTCCTTCTGATTTTCTTACTTTGTTTCCTTTCCTCTGTCTTTGAAAGCAACTAGTAGCTCCATGATGAGGACAAACAGGAATGGCCACAGATGCAACTATTTCTAGTATCTCTTCTCTAAAATATATCTGTATAGATATGCAAAGAGTATAAATGTGGTATGAAAATATAAATAATGACTAACCTATTGAAAAGGAAGTATTAAATGCATTCATTAAAATTAAATGCACAGAAAATCAGGGAACATTATTGGCTATTCTTCAGTGAGATGTTTTTCTAATCCTCTTTAACAATCCTTAATCCCATTTCCAAAATTGCCTAAATCTCTCTTTAGATTTTAGTCAGATCACTAGCAAGTGCCTGATAAGAGATTTCTTCATTTAATTCCCTTAAATTTTCTTTTCAGAAAACTTGAGTATCCATAATTGCAATCACTCTCTTTTTGTCTGCTGGCTTAATTACAAAATCCTTGCACTATGCCGGTTTCCTTAAGCATTCTTTTTTTCTTTATATCTAAGTTATAGATACATTTTATTACTATTTTTAAAATTGCTCCAATTTATAGATAATTTTTTTTAAAGTCTTTTTTTTTTTTTTTAATAACTGTTCAGTGTTCCTTTTTCAGATATATTTTGGAAGGTGTTAAAAGCCTGGGGATTAAATTTACTTTTACATCAACATCTCTCTTTCACCTTTTATGGAGGACCAACATTTGATGTAGATTTCAAAGTAATTTTTATATTTTTTATTTACTTTTTCTGCATGTGGTCTTTACTATCCAAACATCTCACAGACTTTAACAATTTCATCCTCACAATAACCACTGAGCTAACAAAATTGTTTTCTCTTGTTAAAGAGAACAGCGAGGCTTGCAAAGTATGAGATAATTTACCTAAGTCTATACAGGCAGTCCATATCAAGGTCCAGACTAGGTTTAAAATATCATGATTTCTTATCCTTTATATCTGCACTACAGTCACAGAAACCTGTACTGAGTTCTGTGCTGCCATGATTAGGATCACTTCTTGGCCTTTTGCCTGAAGTCAAGTGTAGTGTAGTATAGCTTGGTAAAGGTATGACTGGCTAGACTGAGCATGGGCATACTACATAGCTATTGCTTCCCAACAAGTACAGCTGATCTAACATTTTCCATCAGAACAGGGTTGTGGGGGGAGGGTGTTTGTTTTTTTTGTACCCCCCACCCCTTTTTTAAAGGAATCGAGATGTATAGCTCCCTGGTATTTCTGGCAGGCAGGCAAGTGGATAGACCAGTTGGCTAGCCATCTTCCAATTTGGCAGGGGAGGAGGGTAGAAGAGCTACTTCTTCTGGCTAATTCCTCAGGTTGTCTGTTTGATGGATGGTGAGTAAGTTGTGGGGTGTCCATCCTTTTAGGCTGCCCAGTGTGCTAGATCCCTGCCTGCTCATGCACCATCTCCCTAGATGATGGAATACTTGACTTGACAACTGCTCATGTGATATTGCCCAGTTGCCCAATATGCTAGTTATCCTGTTCCCCAGCTGCTCACCTGGCCAAGCCAGCTTTCTGTTCTTCTTGGTCAGCTGGCTAAGGGGGATGCTAAACCAGCTTATTTTTCACTGTCCAGGGGCTCAAATGGAAGGTTCTTTTTTTATAGGAAATGTCATGATCCAAGCTTCATTTTCATGCTGAGGAACAAACCAAAATATTGACAACTTGAAATTTCCCATAAATGGTAAATTCCTTTTCCTAGTCCAATGTACTCATAGGGCTATCCTTCTAACAAAAATGTTCCATAAGTATGTCATTTTGTGTGTAATACAGCATGCACTTCCACAAATGTAAAAGACAAATAATCCTGTAAAAAAAGCATCCCAACAATGTTCAAAATAAGGTTTTTACTCAATTGTCCATAAAGGCTTTCTTACATCATTCTTTATTTTTTTATTGTTGTTATCTTTCTCTTGTATCTATTGTTCTTTTACTTCACTACATCAGCAAAACAAAATCTAGCAGGAGCCCATTTTCAAAAATTTACCCGGTGCCCATTTCCTATTGATATCTCTCCATTGGTTTCCTGGTCCAATCTGACCTTTAATTAGCAGGTTTAGAAAGCCAACTGCATATGCTACCTGAATTACACTAAAACAGATTCTTTAAATGTATCCTCCCCCCCCCCCCAAACACACACTTATGCTGCTTGCTGAACAGTGATTATTTATATTGAAAGGCATGGCAGATTGAGGTTGTTCACTAATAGTCATGCTGACAAATTGTAACCTCACTTGTTAAACTTTTGCACATTCAAAAAGCAAATCTATACCTGAATTCAGTAAGCAAGGGAGAACCTAGTGAATCATGTTGTTACATTCTGTCACCTCAAAGTTATTCTTATTTGACTTAACTCCCCAATGTCCAAGAGCATCAGCAGATTGATCTTTGCCCTCCTCCTCACCTTTGCATGGCTGATACCAAATGAGGGACAGTCTCCTTTTAGTCAGATTGTTATTGTGTGTCCCTTACATGCTATATGAATTCTGCTTGGCAGTGGGGAAGAACAAATGAGAAGCCAGATTCTCTATATTCACAGAACTTTGGCTGGTTAGAAAGATGGAAGGAAATCCCACCCTTGTATCCTCCTACCAACTTACTTCTGATTAGAAAATGGAAACTAGAGGGGTCATATGTGGCTATTGCAAAGGGTCAACAGTCTGAAACAATTTGAACTCTAGGTTTGGAGGACAGAGCTAGGAAGCATTTGGGGAATATGACCCCTGTGCAGTACTCCATTAGAAGATAAAAGGGAGGAGGCAACTGTCCAGTGACTGAAGGACTGATGGTAGGAAAAGGAGGGATTCATTGTAAGCTGGAAAAGGTGAATATTGCTGACCAAGATGATTGTATTAAAGTGAATTCCTGTATCCCCAAAGGTATAGGTCAGACTCTACTGTCTAACATGACAGGTGGGAGTTTGGACCTGAGAACCAGAGTGGGTACCATCCTCCACATCTATAATATAGCTGGGATAGTTTGACATCTCTTTTTGTTAATTGTAGCAAAATAAAAGTACATTTGAGATACTTTTTTTCTTTCAAGGCCATGAAACTCTTGATAAAGAGAAGAACAGCAGGAGGTGGGTGAAAGAATCGAGAGGATATGTAGATATCAGGCTTTTTTCCTTTTTGTTCCTGATTGCTTTTACTTAGAAACCATGGATGAGCCTCCTTTTATGCTGGAAACAAAGCTTCTTGTTTAACTAGGAGGAGAAAAGAGATTTGTATGATCTCTAGAATAATGTAGAAAGAAAATGAGGAGAGGGTAGGCCTGTATGGGATTGCATAGCACGGTACTTTCCTCCAACCCTGCCCACTGGCAGGAACTCTCATGATATCTCTATCACTAACCCTAACCTCTCCCAGCCTAGATCACAGAGCGGAAAGGAAAGAACTATATTCCTCCTGCAGTCTGTGATGGGTGACATTTTACAAACTTTTATTACTTTAATAGACTGGTTTGCCACAGTGCTGTTTGCACCTCATCTTTATTAGCACTTTAAGCCCACTTTCTTTTAGTAAAAAGGAAGGTAGTAAAAGCTTCCTGTGCGTGAATTAGGGAAGCATCACAAATGCTATTTGGCTATTATTTGCCAAACATTTAACTACATGCTCTAGATATACTGGTACCATTGTTCATTGAGTTCATTGTTGTTCAAAATTGATGTCATTCATGACATTTTGCACTCTATGAAATGCTTTGGTATTTTTTGATTGTATTCATATAGTAGCCCCTTGAAAAACACTGTTTCTTGAATATTTCTCCTGTGATGCTCAGGAAGTCCCAGTGAAACATACAAGCTAGGGACAGAAGTTACACATACATTAGAATAAGCGACCAGAAACTGGTTCAAATCTATAAACAACACAAGCTCAATGCATAGAAACCACTTTCAAAATGCCTGAAACTGGTTTAAGAAAAACTTGGATGGATGTAGTATCAGACTTAACTGATTAAATTGGTTGATTGAACTTCTGTCCCAGATCACCTCCACATTCAAGTTAACTCACAGTCCCGCAGCATCCAAGAATGTTTTGTTTTCCCCTTGCAACCCCTTCCTCCCCCGCTGCCCTTCCACACATGGTGGGCAGGATAGCTTTGGCTCAAACTGTCTGCTCCAGCCCAGCCAGGAGGCATGCTCTAGTGTCCCCTCTCCACCCCTCCTGGCTTCTGCCCTCGGCCACTGCAGGCATGTGGCTGCATTTCTAGAATCAAAAGTGAATATCTATTCATAGAATCATACAAAATTAGGGTTGAAAGGGACCTCGGGAAGTCATCTAGTCCAACCCCCTGCTCAAAAAGGACCTTCCCCAACTAGATCATCCCAGGCAAGGCTTTGTCTAGATGGGCCTTAAAAACCTCCAAGGATGGAGAGTCCACAACCTCTCTGGGTAACCTGTTCCAATGTTTCACTACCCTCCTAGGGAGAAAATTCTTTCTAATATATAACCTAAACTTCCCTTGGTGCAACTTGAGACCATTGCTCCTTGTTCTGTCATCTGCCACCACTGAGAACAGTCTAGCACCATCCTTTTTGAACCATAATTCAGGTAGTTGAAGGATGCTATTAAATCCCTTCTCAGTCTAGGCTAAATAAGCCCAGTTCCTTCAGCCTCTCCTCAGAAGACATGTGTCCCAGCCACCTCACCACTTTCATTGCTCTCCCCTGGACTCTCTCCACATCCTTTCTGTAGTGGGGACCCCAAAACTGAACACAGTACTGCAGATGTGGCTTCACCAGTGCTGAATAGAAGGGAATAATCACTTCCTTTGACCTGCTGGCAACCCTCCTGCCATTGCAGCCCAATATGCCATTAGCCTTCTTGGCAACAAGGTCACACTATTGGCTTATATTCAGCTTATTGTCCACTGTAGCCACCAGGTCCTTTTCTGCAGAGCTGCTGCCCAGCCAGTCAGCCCCCTGCCTGTATTGGTGCCTGGGATTGTTCTGTCCTAAGTGCAGGACTTTGAACTAGTGCTTGTTGAACCTCATGAGATTCCTTTTGGCCCAATCCTCCAATTTATCTAGGTCTCTCTGAATCCTAACCCTATCTTCCAGCATATCTACTACTGTCTACAGCTTGGTGTCATTTGCAAACTTGATGAGGGTGCACTCTATGCCATCTTCCAGGTCGTTGATGAAGATACTGAACAAAACTGGCCCCAGAACTGACTCCTGAGGCACTCCACTTGATACTGGCTGCCAAATAGATACTGAGCCATTGATTACTACTCTCTGACCCTGATGACCCAGCCAGTTGTCTATCCACCTTACAATCCACTCATCCAGCCCATATGTCCTTAGCTTGCCTGCAAAAGTGTTGTGGGAAACCAGATCGAAAGCGTTGCTAAAATCAAGGTATACCACCACTTCCTGGCCTCCCTGCATCCACAGAGCCAATCAGTCATCTCATCATCTTCACTTGCTTATTGGCTCAATCTATGCAGTTTAGACTAACCTGTGAAGATGGAATCAATTCAGCCTCAGGCTTTCTGACTGTCTGTGCTTAGCCACCAAGGCTAGGAAAAAAGCCATCACAGCTGCATGCTGAACACACTAACAATCATCTTTTCCTAGTGAATGATGCTGGCACAGTAATGCAGATAAGTGCCAGCATTAAGGAAAATTGCAGTGAATAGTACTTTCAACAGTATAAGAATGCAACAGCCAGATCAGACTGGTAACTAAAGTAGAGAAGCAGAGGAAGAAAGAGGCAGAATTTATTGAAGAGTTTGAGTATTGTCTCCTCATTAACACAAAGGGTTACAGTGCAAACTTTATTTAATAAAAGGTAGCATCCAGATCTGTCACCCTTTGACCACATCAGAGAGCACATTGTCAGGCACAGTCTTTCCATTGCACCCTGCTTTTTCTGCCATGAGTGAGGATTTACCTGATTCCACTCCACAGTGTATCTTACTCCTCTCTGGTTGGTCAGCTCATACAAGGATTAGAGTAGACCTTCTTTTCACTCACTGATAGTCCTTTCTCAGAGTGAGATGTACAGACTAGTGGCTAGGGTCAGGTTCTAAAAATGGGAGAGTCTCCTTGTCCTTATCCATATACAGCCAGTCTAACCTTAAGCTTTTATGTTAAAAATGTTCAGTAGAGGTTTGAGTGGATGCTGGGTAAATGGGCTGTGCTCCTTTTATAAATCCGAGGTAAAATATTTCTCATTTTTGTCAGTTGTAAATACTGACTTGTGCAAATGCTGAAGAAAGACTTCAATGTTATGCCAATCATTTAGTTCACTGGCAGTCTACAACTGACTTTGAAGTTGGCTTGGAAAAGATCCCAACTTGATCCCTGACAAAAGGGAGTATTAGGGGAAAAAAGACATCTTTTGCTTTTGTCCTGGACTGGGAAATTAGCCTTAGAAGGTCTGTTATAAAAGATTGCACTGACAAAATTGAATCAACCTGGAGGCTGTTTAACAGGGAAAAAGGGAATAAAAGCTGCTCGGTGAAGCAGAGAAGTGCTCGAGGTTATTAGAGCTTAAAAAATATCCTTTAAAAATGGAAATCCTGCCAAAACTCCAATAAACTGAAACATAAACTATGCCAGAGAAGGCACTAATTGAAAATAAAATCGGCAATGATGATTTAAAGAGCATTGATATTAATTATTTATTTTGTTTAGAATGCCCAGAAGTCTTTTATACAGAATATATAGAAGACACATTCCTTGTTCATAAAAGCTTACAGTATAAAAGGCCTTGATCATGGTATAAGGTACTTTTGGCCCTCAAAGAGCCTTATTGGAGTCCTTAGCCCTCAAAGAGTCATAAGGATCCTCAGTCCTCAGACAGACTTACTGTCTCTCCTGGGACACTGCTAGCACAGATCTACCAATGTAGAGCTTATTACAGGATCAAGGTATTTTATAAAGATAAGTGCTATAACATAATTGTATCCGTATTCAGTCATACCTTTTTAAAAGTGTGGCTAGTTTTTATTGCCTTAGTTTTGGTGTTCCTATATCTAGATCCTGAGAACTTGATGTTCAGAAAGGCTGGCCACCCACCTAGGGCTATATGGGGTGTAGCATCAGATTTTGACGTTAGGAAGTTTATCTTTTCTATAATTCTAATGCACTCCTCAACAGACAACTAGGAAGGATGGTGGGGAACCTATCTATGTTTGATGAAGATGGGACCAGAAACAAAAAAAACAGGTGAAAGGGAGGAATAGAGTCGGACTTGAGTTGGGGACAAGGGCTACCATATTTACCTGAATCCAAGATGACCCTGAATTTAAGACAACCCCATATTAATTAGATTCTATACATGGAAAATGTGTATATTTGTTAATTTTTTTTCCATGGAAATAATTAAATTACTGGATGGTCATCTTTAATTCACCCCCTATTCCCACTGTAGAGGAGCAGTGGGGTGTAGGTGGGGGACAGATGGGGTGTGGAGGTCAAGCAGCTTGCCTCCTGATTGTGCCTTGCCTCTTGCTATCTCTGCCCACTGCTTGCCCGCCTCTACAGCCTTTGGCCTCCCCTTCCCCTCCTCTCCCTTTCCCCTATAGCTTCTGCTCTCTGCTTCCACCCCCACACTTGCCCTTGCTTCCAATCAGCAGACTCTGTCCCTGTTCTAGCCTGGAGCATAGAGCACAGCCTCAGTCTAGCCCCCATTGCAGCTGTGTGGGCTGCATGCCACTTTGAAGCACTATAAAAATGTAGCAGTAGCAACCAGGGAGTGATGTGGAATGCTACCATGAAAGCATGTATGGGCATCCTTTCCAGCTAGGGGGCAATAGGTGGTTACTATGCCTTATGGCTCTGCCATACCCTTATCCTTATTGGGGCAGGGGAATGTGTCAGACCTTGATCACTGATATTCTGTCCACCCTGATGGGGTGTAGTGAGCTAGGGCATCAGGGAAAGTACCTCAGGCACTGAGTCAGCAACATGCTGTCTGTGAGCTAGGTACCCATTGAGGACAGCTGTGGTCAGTAGGATCACAGGAAAGTAGGGCTGAAAGAGACCTCACAAGGCCATCTGCTTCAGCCTGATGATCAAGGCAGGATCAACTCAACTAAACAATCCCAGCCAACTGCCCAACATACTCTTGAATATATCTAGGGCAGAAAGTTCCTTCTAATCTCCAACTTAAATTTTCCCTGCTGCAGCTTGAAGTCATTGCTCCTAGTCCTATCCCCTATGGCCACAGAGAAAAACTCAACTCCGTCCTCTCTGTAATCAGGTATTTGAAGATTGTTAGCAAATCCCTCCTCAGTTTTCTCTTCCTTGAAACTAAATAACCCTAGTTATTCAGGTATTTTCTTATAAGTCATGCTTCTCAGGCCTCTGATCATTTTTGTTGCTCTGAACCAGATTCTTCTCAATCTGTTCACATACTTCTTGAAGTGTGGGACCCAAAACTGGACACAGCTCTCCAGGTGAGGCCTTACTAATACTGACTAGAATGGAGGAATCACTTCTTTTTATTTGCCAGTAATGCTCCTGTTAATACAACTCAGTAGACTGTTAGCTTCTTTTGCAACCAGAGCACACTGTTGGCACATAGTCAGCTTATGATCCATTGTAACCCCCAAGTCATTCTTTGCAGTACTGCAGTGTAGCCAGACTGTATTTGTGCATGTAATTAATCCACCCCAAGTGTAGGAATTTGCATTTATCTTTGCTGAATCTCTTCTCCTTGATTGAGAACCATTTTTCCAGTCTATCAAGCTCATTCTTGATCTTAGCCCTACCCTCTGTAGTGTCTACAGCTGCACCTAACTTGAGGTCATATGCAAATTTGCTCAGAGTGCACTCAATCCCATCATCCAAATCATGCTAAACAGTACTGGACCAAGGACATACCCCTAAGGAACCACACTTGATAATCTTCCCAGCTAGACATTGAGCTACTTGTTGAGTAAATGCTCAAACTAGTTATGTATCCATTTTGTCTAGTACTTTTGTCTAGTCTGCATTTCTTTAGCTTGTTTATGAGAAAGTCATTAGAAAGCGTCAAAAGGCTTGCTAAAGCTGAGGTATATGACATCCATTGCTCTCCCCAGATCCACAGAGACAGACACTATATCATAAAGGGAAATCAGATTGGTCAGGCATGACTTGCTCTTGGTGAATCCATGACGGCTGTTCCTGATCACCTTGTTTTTGTCCAGATGCTTCACAATGATTCCTTGAGGGACCTGCTCTATGATCTTTCTAGGTATCAGGGTCAGGCTTACTGGTATGTAATTCCCCAGACCCTCCTTCTTCCCTTTTTTAAAGATGGACATTATATTTGTTCTTTTCCACTTATGCAGGAGTTCACATAATCTCCATGAGTTCTTAGGGAGGATAGCCAATGGCTCTGGAATTAACTGTTGTTGCCAAGGTAGCAATGGTCCTTGCTACCATAATGAGCTGGGCTGTAGTCCCAGTCCTGGCTGGGGTGTAGGTCTGCTTTCTGGAGTGATGGCATGAACCTCTGTTTCCCTCCCTGGAGTGTTGGGGGAGGCACCAGAACACTTTGGAATACATAAAACACAACTAGTGCTACAAATATCATGTCTGTCTATAGACTTAAGCTTCCAGAACAATAATAGGAACAAATATTTGGTCTGAAAAGAAGAGAAACATTGATAGACATGCAGTTTACACAGTATTTTGGTAGGATGTGAAGATACCTGCATAACTACACCATAAGTTTAGGAATACCCTACAGATAACTGTTACCAGATTTGCCCATTACTTTGGGGTGCGCTCATTTATTAGGGATACGTTTCTAGGGTCTTGGTAATTCTGTCAATGTGCTGCTTGTGTTACTTGTGTTTCTATACGGAGCTGTATATCTCCCTTCTGCAAATACTTACCCCCAATGGAGCTATCTTGCAGGACTCAGTTTCAATGGGGCTGGGTTCCTCCAGTCCCCAAATCAGTCACACACACAAACACACACAGATTAATGTGACACGCCTGACCTGGCCTGGTTGATCGGCATGGACAGGCTGACACCCTCATATGCCAAGAATCAGTTCATCAGAGCAACAATAAACTGCAGTCAGACACAAGCACACGGGTAAACAGAATCCCTCTGAATCCGGCTGGGTGTCCAGCTGACACCCTCATGGGCCAGCATTCAGTTCATAAGGGCCCGTCTGAGTCAAACTGGGTCAATCAGCCTGTACAAGCTGATCCCCTTATGTGTTTCAAACTCAGCACATCCCAATCTTTGGCCTCTTGATGAGCAGACCCCACAGTATTTTTGGGCTTCACAGGGATCTTTAGCTTAGGTAAAAGAAGCGTTGCTGGAGAGCACGGGAGGAAAGAGAAGCAGAGAAGGAAAAATATACCCAGTTACTACCAGTTTGGCTATAAAAGTTATTTATTGCTAAGCATATGTAATATATAATGGTACTAGTAGCAATAGACATGCAAAAGAAAAAAAACAAACACAAACAATTACAATACTACCCTGGTTTCACTAAGTATTTGGGGAAACTTAGCTCAAGCTTAACTAATACAGTTCAGGTTCAGAA
>NW_005842273.1:862426-910713 GCF_000455745.1 Alligator sinensis | reverse complement strand
ATTCCTATGGGTGGCAGATATACTGATGGGATATCTCATGGTTTCTTCAGAAACAATAGATAGCTTGTGGCATCAGGATTTTGGATTTTCACTTGTTGTGCACAAGCCTCAGCTTAGCATAACTTTTCCAGATCTTACTATCGTCTTTTAACAGACTTAAGACAATTATTGGGGTGCTCATAACCTTTTGTGGAGAGGACTTCCACCAGTCGTCTCATGAAAAGTATGGCAACACCTGTGATTAGGGCTCCAATGGGCTGGACGCTGTGATGAACCCTTAACCATTGTTCAAATGTTGCCCATACCCGCTCTGAATCGGTCTCTTGCCGCAGCATTCCCTAACCCGGCAACCGAGTTTTAGTCAATCAAGTTTAAATAGGCCTCCCACAGTGGGACCAGGGAATGTACGGCCCGAGATGCCTATTAAACTTAGAGGTGTGTGTGTGTCTGTGGGGGGAAAAGTCCTTTGTAAAACCAGATTAGAACTGGTCTTATAAATGCTGAGCTGGGTGTGTGTGAACATGGGTTGATTAGCATTTGGAGCACAGATTCCCCATCATGCAGTGCTCCCCTGCTTCTCTGGTCTCAGAATTTACTACGGTCTCTGCTTCAGGCTTTCTGTTCTCCATCTCTCATGTAAATGAATGGTCATCTGGTTCCATCTCAGATGCAAATGAGACCTAGGACGGTTGTTTCACCCTTGTCACCCTTATCTGGAGGGTCTTAGGTGTGTCTCTCACTGCATCTTAATCAGTTTCATTTATGTAGAGGAGGGGAGGGAGGGGGGAATTCTTTGTGAGTCAGACAGACTGCGTCCTGTGCCAGGGTTGCCCGAGAACACAGAGCTGAAACATAGCATAACTCTAACTTTACCAACCATATCCTTTATTCATGATCAACCATTGAATGATTAAGTAGGCCCCTGAAAAGAGTCTGCTCAATGTTTCTCTTAGACCTTTAGATAGCCCACTAAGGCCCAACTTTGCCTCAATTCCTGTTCTGGTTTTGGCCCAGACTAGTCCCCTGTTCCCTGACTGTGATGTGAATTTTCAACCGACACCTTCAGCTTTTTGGAATTTGATCTGGCCCAGGCCCCTGATGGCAACTGGACTCTGACCACTGCTGTAGACTGTCTACACTAGTGATTTCCAAAGGGTGTCCTGTAGGAGTGGCAGAAGGGTGCCACAAAAAATTATACTTTACCAGTATCATATCTGGTCCATGAAGCCAACTTAACACTGCCACTGCTTCCCTGCTGCCAAATTTCCAAGCTCCACATGGCAAGATCAGGCCCCAGCTGTTCCATCTTTGTGAAATGGGATCAGGACCATGGACTAGATCTAGTCCACAGACCAACCCACTACCTCTCATCTGGGTCACAGGGCCAAAAGGATGGGCACCATTGTGTAAGTCATACATACACATACACATACATGACTAAGGCATATATATACATATGCACAGCTTTTTGGGTGTAAGAGTGAAGTGGGTCACCAAATTTAAACCAGAAGAAAAGTGTGATCCAGGCATCAAAAGTTTGGGAAACACTGGACTACACGTTATTTGTGATACTGCGTACTGGAATGTAATGAGACTGTAACCCTGGACATAGCCAGTCCCAATCAAGAAATCAGAGCAAGTCATGCCCTGAACAAGCATCAGTTGCAGCAAGCCCAGAGCAGCACTCTGGTCCCAGCTGGGCTGAAGGAATCAGGACAGCCAATCCTCTGAAGCTGCAACAAACCTGATCAGCTCTGGCCTTTAAAACCCAGGCCCAGCCTGCAGTTTCCTTGTCTGGGCAAAGGCAATAGTTCTTGCTCTTGACCTTCTGTGTACTTCCTTGCTGGTTTTCTGGGTTTGACACCTGGCTCTGACACTGGCTTTCAATCCTAGTAGGACTCTCCCCTGATTCCTGTTCTCTGGTCTTGATTTTGGCTAAATCTTTGGCACTGGCTTTTGGCTCCTGACCCCAGTTAACCCTTGGCTTATCCAGTCTCCAGCTTCAGCTTCTGATCCTGGTCTGTCCTATCTTTGGCTACAGCTTCCGAATCTAGCTTGGATGCCAAACCTCTCCAGACCCTAGGTTCCTGGGAACTGATCTGGATTGCACCCAAGCTTCAGGTATCTAACCACTAGGCAAGATTACCCATTCCCCAGGACATACTTTATGCCAAGTGATACTGGCAAAAGCCATATTATTTAGTCCACTGGCACTCAACATTTTGGCCCTGCAGGCCAGATGAGTGGAGTGGGGCCAGTTCATGGGCTGGGTTAAGCTGCGCCCTCCCTGCCCCAAGTGCCAGGAGCACTCCCTGGGGCTCATCACTGTCTCTGTGCCCAGAATTGCACTCTAAGGGCCTCCCCCCAGGACTGGACCTGGGGCCTGGCAATGCCCTCTCCCACCCTTGCACAATAGGATTGGTTCCTGGGGCCTAAGAACTGTTCATTCCCACACAAATTTGCTGTGATTGGGTCCTGGGGGGCCTGGTTCTGCCCCCACCCAGCCCTCTGCACTGGGATCGAGTGTCCAATTTAGCATGCAGCACCCAGGGGCTGGAAATTTTGGTATTTCCTATGAGTGCAGACATTTGTTGGTGGGGAAGTGGTGCTACTGCTTTCCCCCTATCAAATTTCTGGACCCATGGGGGCTGGATGATGTGTGTCTACAGGACAGATCTTGCTGTTGAGCTGGAGGTTGAGATACAGTAGCATAATATCCTTTGTTGTGCAGTTAAATTAATATATATTTTAGGCAACATATTCATTCATGCTCATATTTGTGTCTCAGCAACAATGCCAAGTAGGTCTTCTAGGTCAGAGAAGAGGTATAGGACACCCTTTGCACTGGGCCATGGAGGTGTTACAGAGTTGCTCTAAGTACCCAACTTCGGCTTTAATCCTACTCTCCAACTCACTGGGTTGTGGAAAGCTACTGCAGGGCAGGGGTCAAAACTATCTATCTCTTGCAATTCCATCCCTTGCCTTTAATTTTTCCTCCCCCAAAGTCTTCATGACAGGGATGCAGAGATGCAGAAGAATAGATCTATCACCACAGTAAAATGAGTGTACCCCTCTGGAGATCAGTTTAGTCTTCCTGAATCCTCACATTGCTTTATGTACCTATAAGTATCATTCCACAGCCAGTTAGAAAACAAAAACCTGAGTATTAATAAAAGTATTCATTTGTCTTTATGTGGCATTCAAATACTTCTATATTTAGAACCTGTGCATTTGCAGAAATAATATTTAATGGTTTCATTTAGATTAAATTACCCTTTTTGTGAGCATCATTAGAAACAACAGAATAACATTTTAGGTAGGAACAAAAAGAGTGTATTTATTATTACAAATGGTTAACTGAGACAAACAGTAAAGTGAGCAACTACAATAATAACATCCTGGGCAAAATATGACTTTACTTGTGGAATATACAAATCTCTTATGCAAAGGTTATTTGCAGATGAAGTTCTGTGTTCCTAGGAAAGAAAGGAAATAAGTGACATGGTTAATGAGTAAAAGCAGGCCTTTTGACAAATCACACAGATATTCACACCAAATGAGCTGCACTGTGCCACAAGGCTGGCAGGAGTCTTGTGAGGGTTATGTTTCCTTGATAGCTGTTAAACATGGGCCAATGACTGAACATGAGGTACTAACATGCATGCTCTACTGAACCCAGGAAATTGTAAAACTGGTTGATTTAGAATTAAAGTTGCAATGTGTTAAACAAAAAATGTCAAGAACATGACACACAATGTGATATTCTCTTCGTTCCAATTTCCCCTAATACTGAAAGAAAGCAAAAGGTGTGGAAATAAAAGTGAACTTACTGTTTAAACAGAAGCTAACACAATAAATGTGTTAGTCCAGGTCATTCTAGGATATATTCTCTTTGAGGCTGAAGATGATCTAGCAATGTGCCTTGAGAATTTTGGCACTGACTCCAATAGGATCAAAGTTAAGCCCTCAGTTCTTTCATACTTATTATCCACTTATAATTCCAAAGCTACTGTGGACACATTTGCTAGTTTCAGTGGCTCAGGAAGAAACCAAATTAGGTGACCTAATAGTTTGTTTACTTCCTGATGTTCTTTTTTCTAATACTATTGGGTAATTACAAAAAACTAAAACTTACAGTTTTGAGGCAATGCACAAAATGGTACATAAAAACTTTTTTGCTCATCTGTAGCAAATAGTTAACTAACAAATATCATTCCTAAGAATGTTTGTTCTCTGTGCCAAGTATTGATTCTAGAGAAGTCAGTGGGAATTTTGCCATTTACTTCCTTAAGCTTAGACCAGTGATTCTCAATCAGGGTGCCACAGCACCCTGGGATGCCTTGAAATCCTTTCAAGGGTGCCACACAACGTTAGCACTGGTAAGTTTACAAACATGATTTACAAGATAAACACAGAGGTTGCTTGCAGACATTAAAAAAAAAAAGATAAAATGGTGCTTTACTTTAAATTTGGCATGCTCCCACAATGAGCCCAGCATTTGCCCAGAAGAGGCATTGTGTTAGTTGGACCTGGCTCGCCCAATATCTGTATAGATTAGGTGCTTTAGTGGGGCTTTTTTGGCACTTCTATTTACTAGCTGATTGAATCAGCTATTAAGTTAAAACACCAAAAAGCCATGCTGAAGTGTCCAAACTATACAGACACTGCAGAGTAGGGCTGTGTGAAGCTTTGGTAGCCGATTCAATTTGTTGGCGATTCAGTCTGATTCGACAGCCGAATCTTCAAATCGGAATTGAATTGGGAGACCAGTTAAAAGGTCTGAAATTAATCAGAAGCCTCCAAATTGATTTTGAAAAGATTTGGAGCCACTTTGGAGATTCGGCCATAGACAGGCAGCAGTCCTCACTACACTGGACACAGCTGCCTCCAGCTGTTAAGCCTGTTGTGGGTGGAGGGGGTAGGGAAGGGGCATTGAGGGTGCAGATCAATTCCCCCCCCAGTGAGGAAGGGATTGGGGCTGGAGCTGGGACAAGCTGCCCAGCCAGGGTGGGTGGGTGCAGGACTTGGGGAGGGGGACCCCTGCCACTGTGTTCCCCCACACTCACTACACTGGACACAGCTGCCTCCAGCTGTTAAGCCTGTTGTGGGTGGAGGGGGTAGGGAAGGGGCATTGAGGGTGCAGATCAATTCCCCCCCCAGTGAGGAAGGGATTGGGGCTGGAGCTGGGACAAGCTGCCCAGCCAGGGTGGGTGGGTGCAGGACTTGGGGAGGGGGACCCCTGCCACTGTGTTCCCCCACACTGGGAGGGCATGGGAGTGGGCATGTGCCCCCGGATCTGTGCGGGGCAGGCTGGGCCAGGCTGCACTCCAGACGAGCAGCGGAAGGCACTGGGAGCCGGGATCTACGCCCTCTCATCACTTGCCCAGGATCCCTGCACCTCCTGAACAAGTTGCGGCTTTGCTCGCGGTGGATGAGCAGTGGCAGAGCATGATGGTGGGTGCGTGCACCCAGATCGGGGAGGGGCTGCCAGCAGGAGCTATGGGGAATTTTAGGGTGGCTCTAGCCTCTGCACAGCCCCTGAGTCCACTGTGCTCCATGGGGCGGGCAAAGCCAGGACTGTGCTCCGGGCCGCTCTCTGGGCTACACACAAGGCTGCGGCTAGGGCTAGCTGCCTGGAGCGGAGCTCTGGCTCCACCAGCCCCATGGAGTGCAGCCTGGCAGTGGGCAGCTGGGGCTAGCCTCCCAGAGTGCAGCCTGGCCCAGCCTGGTCCATGCAGATCTGGGGACACATGCCCACTCCCATGCCCTGCATGATTGGAAGAGCATGGTAGCATGCAGTGGCAGGAGTTCCCCTCCCTGAGTCCCATGCTTCCCCCACCCCGGCTGGACAGCTGTGTCCAGTGTGGTGAGCACTGCTGCCTGTTTAGTCTATGGCTGAATCTCTGAAGCAGCGCTGAATCATCGGATCCAATTCGGCTGAATCGAATCAGGACAGTGATTCGATACACCAAATCGAATCACTGTCCCTCCATATTGGCTGAATCCGAATCCAAAGTGAATACTTGCCGCTTCGCACAGGCCTACTGCAGAGCCAGGTCTGAGTAATGCACTTCTTCCAGTGAAGCACACTTTTTTATTTTAAAAGTCTGTGAGCAGTCAGAGATTTCAAATAGAAATTCATAGTTATGGTCTAAGTTCTTCACAGTGGAAAACTGCTCTATTTTTATGTAGTTAAAAAAAAAAAAGAAAAGAAAAGGGAAAATTAAGACCTGGCATTTTCCATGGGGTGCCTTATGTCTATCCAGAGATGCCTTGAGTCTCAAAAGGTTGAGAACTACTGGGTTAGACTATAACTCTTATTTACAAAGTAGAACAAGAGATTGAACAGCCATTTTAGATTTTCCAGTTTAAGAGATTTTTTTTGTTTGTTTCTTTGCCCTTTCTCTACAATGTGGTATAACAGAGGACAGACGTTTGTAGTACCATTGTTGTCAATGCTTTGATGATCCAGAGGTAGACATCAGAGTTCCTTTAGTCAAATCTGGCCTTACATCTATACAAGCTCAAGCTGGTCTAATAAAATATATTGCTTCACTTCATGAATCAAGTTTGTTGTAGAAAGAAATTGTCCTCCAAGAATCTAAGGGAGGGGTAAGTGATAGTAAAAAATGAAAAATATACTAAGTGAAAACTATGTGTGTGTATGTGTGTGTGAGAGAGAGGGAGAAAGAGAAAGTATTTAGCACCTTATTTATATAATTAGGATAGTTCCAAGATATTTATTATCAAACCAAATTTATTTCCCCTGTTGTGTCATATATTTATAAGTACAGTACATCCTGTCTGACATTTCTATTGCTATGTATCAGCAGCTGCTAGGCAACTGTTAAGCAACATAAATATATAATAGCTGAAGTTATTTGCATAATGACATGTGAACATTTAAACTTTTGATATATTCTTTTTTTTTTTTTAAAGTGTGAATGAGTACAACATTGCACCAAAAATACAATTTTGCACTTTGGATCCTATGACAGATTTTGAAAGGTTTCAGAAACTGCTAAGTTTGCCCTATGGCACTACTTTCCTTTTCATCCAATGAGTAAAGTGTATGGGCTAGAAGCTATCACAAAACAGTGAGAGAATCAATGTTTAATTTGTCTTTGTTGGAACAAAGACCCAAATAGACATCGAAACCAGACCTGAATACTTCACTCAGTGCACAGACTTCAGTTACTGTAATGTGGCATCAGGACTATACATAGTAGAAGCATTATGGATTGGGTAAAATCATTATAGTTCAAAAATAAATAAAGCAGGAATATTATGTTTTTCTCATGACCCAGAAGAGGAGGAAATAAAAATACTCTAAAAAAAGAAGACTGATATTAAACAATGAGAGAAATGAGCTACCTAAATATAATGTGACCCAAAAACTTGAAGAAATAAATTAATCTGAATTTTGCATAATTTTGCAGATATGTTTAAAGGACTATAATGTGAAAAAGTCAGCTAAAAAGAGTGTAATGCAATCTCCTTTGCTTTATAACTGGGAGTGAAGTGAGACCTAAGGATACTGAATTTCAGCAGAACAAATTTGGAGGTATGCGGGAAATGATGGGTGAAATTGAATGAGTTTGAGTAATGGAGAGAAATTTAAAGTGTTTAAAGATAACTTTCTGTATGCCCAGAGATTATGCATGCCATCTAGCAATAAATATAGTGAGGTGTTTTTTCTTTCTTTTTAAATCCAATATAAATGAGCAGGAAAATAGAAATAGCCAACAGTAAGAGAGGTGCATGCAACATATTAAAGGTAGAGGAAGCTGCTTTGCAAATTGGCAATAAAAGGCAAGGCAAACATGGACCCAGACATAAAAACTTTTGCTTGATTAACTTGGATAAATAATGTGTGTGTATATGTTATTACATATGCAAACAAATACACACACTTTGGTTAGTTTTTAAAGTGCAAATCTACCCTGCTTCTACTTGACTTCAGACTAACATGGCTAACCACCTCTCTTAGATAATATCTCTTCTAGTCCAAACCCAGCAGGCTAATTCTGTTTGCCATTATATTGCAAAGTCCACTGCATTAGATTTAACAGCTGTTCCTTTTTCCTTCATCTTGGTCTTCCTTCATCTTCTTATTTTAATGTAATCTTATTTTGCCATAACTGAGAAATGAATAGTAAAACATTGGACTGGACACCTTCCAATGGATGCAACCACACATTGGACTTATGATATCAACCATTTCAGGAAGAAAGCTAGCAGCAAAATTTTCAACAAAAGCCAGTACCACAACAACTGTTTCCCTCAGAAACAGTCTGGCTATGCAGCCTCAGACCTGACAGCAAAATAGTAGTCAAAGGTGGAGTTATAGTCATCCTCAACCATCAAGACTATCAAGAGACCACTTTCTGACACCAAATACTGACCAGCTTCAGGAAAAAAAACAAACAAAAAAAACTACTTTCACTTATCCCCAACTCTTTTACCCCAAGAACTTTTTACATGCTCCTGAATATTCACATACAAGGTAATCCTGGAAGACACCTCATATGCAACAGTGGTACCCTCACTGAAGAGATATCAGGATTAATAGAAACTATCCTAAAACAACTTCTCACCCAAAGATAGAGTTTTCTACAAGACACAACTGACTCTCTCAAAAGAATCTGGTCTGTCAGCCACCTCTTGGTGAAAAAGCCATACTTACAACTCTGGCTTCTTTACTTTTCATTCCATCCAGGAAGAGCACACACCAACTGCTGAAACTTCCTGAGCCTGACGAAGGGTTTTTGAACCCGAAAGCTTGCTTAATAACTATTCTCCAACTATTTGGGTTGGTCTAATAAAAGATATCAAATTCACCCAAGGAATCTTGTCTGCCTATGTCCTTAGACCAATACGGCTACAACCTACACCCCTGCATACTTACAACCATTAATGACACCAACCTGGACACTAATATCCAACATCATGTAGATACAGCTGCCTGCCTAACCTACCTCCAAGAGCTTGGAGTACACTCACTTGCAACAACATTTGGAAAAATGATTCACTTTATCCTCACTCACTACAACATTACTGTACCAGGGGAGCCGGGGTTATAGGAGAACCCCAGGCTGAAGCAAAAGAAAGCCCCCACTTACCTCCTGCAGGATCCGAAAGGCGTGGGGAAATGTGCGCGGCAAAACCACTCACGTGGTTTGTTAGCTGTGCTCATATTCAGCTGAGGCCTGGTGACATCAGCTGGAGACGCCACCCAGTGGAGACAAAAGGCTGCCCTGAGGGCGCAGAAGGAGGGCGGGTGAGCGGAGGCTCGGCGGGGAAGCCCACACCCCAAAGGGCGCAGCCACTGTGTTGGGCAGCCCGGGACAGCGGGGGCGGAGCCTGGGGAAGTGCCGACAGTGAAGCCGGCAGCAGAGCCGGTGGAGGCGCTGGCAGTAGAGCCGACAGCAGCGCTGACAGAGAAGTCGGCAGCAGAACCAGCAGAGGTGCCAGCAGCGGAGCCTGGGGAAGCACTGACAGCGAAGCCAGTGGAGGCACCAGCAGCAGCGCCGGCAGAGGAGCTGGCAGCTGCACTGGCAGAGGAGCTGGCAGAAGCATCGGTAGTGAGGCCAACGGAGGCAGAGGCAGCGAAGCCGGTTACAGAACTGGTGAAGGCATCGATGGGCAAGCCAGAGGAGGCACCAACTGGCGAGCCGACAGGGAAGCCTTGGAGAGGAGGTAACAAGGGCGGGGCCGACGAGAACCCCAACGGGGATCGCCATGGGCTGCGGCAGAAGACCCCAAGCAGGGACAGAATAAATGGCGGACGGGCCCCACTACATCCCAAGGATAATTGGCTGGGACTCCATACCCAAGTGGGGCAAGCAATTGGGGCTGGGGCACCTAGGCACAGGGGAACCACGGGGCCCATAGGTAAAGGGCACTCTTCGTGGCCTCCTGGCCCACTGGCTGCATTGCTTCGGCTGTCACGGTGGTGGGGATTACACGCTGCGTCACAGGGTGGTTGGGATAGGGCACTAGGGATACTGGTCAGTCGGATCTAGGTCAAAGGGCCTTGAAGTCTTCACGTCGAGCCGTGACCTGGGGACACTGAGACTCGTGGCTGGAGGGCCACGGGAAGAAGCCGGGTGGAGCCAGGGACGCCAAAGGGCCAGAAGACCTGAGACCCAAGGTGACGAGTGACCGGGGTGTAGGGGAGGTTGGAGCCCCATGAGTGCCTGGCGAGAGGCGTGATGACCCTGGAGGCTGCCTCGAAGGGGAACCCCTCCACTGAGGTACCACTCAAAGTTGTGGCAGACGAGTTAAGGGGATCCCCTGATGTCAGCCGGGGTAGTCTTTGTGGTCCACCCGCAAGCCCAGGACAGGCTCAATCGATAGTCCGGGCTAAGGCCTCACGAGAGCACCTGGTAGAGCAGAGGTGGGTACAATTACTTTCAACAATCAACACTTCCTCCAAACCATGAGCACAGCTGTATGCACAAACATGAACTCTCAATATGCCAGCCTCTTCACGGGCCACTTGGAGGAGGAATTTCTAGAAAACTGAATCATGAAACCTGCACTATACCTTCATCACACCTGCACTATACTTGCTTTACATAGATGATATTCTCATCAATTGGACTGGACACCTGGTCTCACTTATTGACTTCCACCACAGATTTAATAACTATTACCCCTTCAATCAAACTTTCTCTGGAATACTCATACACTAAAATCAATTCAACACCATGTCCCACATGAAAAAGAAAACAAGAGAACACATATCACAATACATATATTCACAAGACCAGCAATCATCTCAAGCACACCAGAAAAAGTTGTAATCTATAGTTAGGCCTTCAGATACCACATATGATATCTTCACATATTTTCTGAAGATAACACTTGTGATACATGGCTAGCTTAAAATCTGCCTTTAATACAACAAGGACAGTCCAGTAGAGAAATAGACCAGACCTTTGAAAGAGCCACCCAAATACTCCACAATAACCTACTGTATATAAAAAAAACTCACTCCCCTCCACCCCACAAACACTCACCAATGGTGGTCACACCTATCACCCCACACTGGAACTGATCAAAAGAATCATAAAACAACTACAGCTTATACTCAATGAAGATCAGACCTTGAGAATTTTTTTTTTTCCAGCCCCGGTTTTCAAACAACGTCTAACCTTGCACAACTCATTATTAAAAGCAAACTCCCCATTGATCAACACATATCAAATGGAACAAAGCCTTTCCTTAACAACAATCAACACCCCACACAGCAGACCCATCAGAATGTATGACTCATACACAGACTTTTCCCAAAATTTGCTATATCTGATCCCTTATGGAAGCTATGTGAGTGAAACTAAACAGCAACTACATACCAGAATGGACTCTCACAGGAAAAAAAAATGTAAAGGACAGAGACACACACCCGTAAATAGGAGCACATTTTTCACAGAACATCCACTCCTTTTCTGACCTCACTATCATTGTTCTCAAGGGAAATCTATGAAACGCCTTCAAAAGGGAAGCTTAAGAACAAAAAATCATAAGCTGCCTGGGTACTAGGAGCCAGAGATAGACATTGATATTGATTTAAGGACCCACTATAATCTACCTGATTCTTTAAATTCTTCCTTTACACTGCAGGTGATAATGACTCTTCGCCTTCTTGATAGACCTTGATCTCCCACTAATCAAGCTTCTTTTCTTCTTCTAGTTGTTTGATTGCTACTCCTGGGAATTTCTCCCCCGTACTACATTTCACAGCTCTACCCAGTGTTCTTAAAAATCTCTGTACCTGCTTTCCTTCTGAGACATGAAGAAGAACACTTTGCATTCAAAAGCTTGTCAAAATTTATCCCAACAATACAGTTGGTCCAATAAAAGATATTACCAGAAAAAAAGAAAATCTTGCCTCTCAACGTGGAACAGCTTCAATAAGAGAGACTGGAAATGTTTGTCTCTAGAACACCTAAAGTACTGGTGGCCACATGTGCTCCTGGAAGTTGAGAACTCTCAGTTTTAAATCCCTATTCCAAATCAGGGGGTGGAAGGATTCCTGCCTCCAAGGAATGGCTCGTAAGCACTGGATTCTTGCATAAAATGACATTTCAACAAAAAAAGTCTTCTTCCCAACTGTCATTAGTATGAATCCTGATCTGGTAGGCAGACCTGAAACACCTATAAAATTAAGAAATGCAGGAGAGAGAAGGGGTGGGGGGGATGCCTACTTTGAACATTTGGTTGTCCTAATATAGAAACTACAGCTCCAAAAAATGTGGAAGTGTTAGGACTTGGATGACAGAAATTCAAGGTGTCTTCAAGGTTAGGCTAGACTTGAGCTGGGATCAAAGAACAGATTAAGGAGACTAAGTGCTACTTGGGTACTTCTGTTGCTCTGACAATCGAGCCTCTACGGGCACTTTTACACATGCTCTGGGAGTGCGGGGGGGCGGGGGGAGGCACTTTAATTAGAGCGGCTCTAAGAGATGCTTTAATTAAAGTGCAGAAGCATTTTGTGCATCAGAGTCCCTGCACTTAAAAATGGTGGCGGGAGTGTTTGAACTAAAGCTTGTTCAACGAGCTTTAGTTCAAGTGCCCCCACTGCTATTTCTAAGTGCAGGGATGCTGATACATGAGACGCAGGAGGCTGCTGGAGCACAGTAATTACCAGGCTCCAGCAGACTTAGTTAATCTCATCAGAGCAGCCTCCCCACTCATGTACAGGCACCCTAGAAGCCTAGGAACATGGCTGGCTCTGTTCTGTGTCTAGGACTTCGGTCAAGAAACACACCCTGCACAGTTACATGCTGAATCCCAGAAATGTAGTCACCTTAGAAAGGCCTTGAGTATGTGCCAAAAAGCAATCCTAAAATGGAGACCCTAAATTTGATGTTGCAACACAACCTGGGGGCCACTCTCAGAAAGCTATGATGTTTCATTTGGGGGTTTGGCACATAAAGAGCAGGAATTAGAGGGCAGGGTATGTTTTTCAGCCACAGTATGAGACAGCACAAAGGCAGTGCACAGTCTTCCTCCCCTTATCAATGAGATAAGCTCAAATTTGCATTATGGGAACCTAGGTGATTATTGAAAAATGGGATTTAGACTCTAAAAAATATAACTCATTAGATGATCTGGCATTAGACAAAGAGAAAATACTGTAGCCAACCAAGGTTATTCTTAAGAACAGGCATCCTGTTTTGTAGTTATACTGATCTCTTTTCCCCACTGTGCAACAACATACCCCACAGTCAACCATTCTGAGAAGTAATGTGTTATTATTTTCCTTATACTGGACTACTATGTATCACAACGTGGCAGCTTATATTACCCTCTGCAATATCTAGATATCACAATGTTGGTCTAAAAACTGGTTTGAAAAGCAGTAATAATTCAGACTGGGTATAGTGTGTTGTCTGGCTTTATTTTGGCATTTAATTACTTATATCTCAAAGAAGAAATATTGCTGGTAGAAACTGTTTCATTTTTTTCTGCTCTTGTATTAGAGTAGACAATTATTTAACGTAGCACCATTAGTGTACACAGAGTAATGTTGTTAATAATATTAATGTTAATACATATAATGCTAATACTTATAATGATAGTATTATTCATATGACAGCATAGCTCTTACAGGGATTGATCCTTTAATTACTTTCAAAATGATGTCCGTATAGTGCATTTCAGCCATAGATACATAATACATAATCTGAGGGACCAATTATATTATCCTTACACTGAGCTAATCTCAATACAGCAACATATGATATAAAATGCCATGTATTTTGCTAAGAAAGAAACCATCAGGGTTTTTTTTGCATGTCACCAGCACTCTAGTACAAAAAATGTACAAGTTCTACATGAGATCACTGTGTTTTTTTCCTCCAGGTGAAAAACATCCATTATTATAATTCGATTTGATATGTAGGATTAATTATGATGACCAAGGTCTAGTCAGATTAGCAACGGAAATGTCCCTATCAAATCACTTGTTAAAAATAGGTTATTTAGAGAAAAAGGATGAAAATAGCATAGCAAATAGTGCATCAATATGTCTCAACAGTAGGAAATTGAAATACTTGCAGACATGGCTACTATTCTGGCTACCTACTGATGCTCATTAATAAACTATTCGTTGCAACAATTATATGGTCCCTGATTAATTTAGCTCTATTTTTGAGTATTGGAAAAGAACAATATTATAGTGCATGAAGTCTTTCTGTGGAAATCAAGGTGTTCAAAAGAGTTGTGGAACAGGTTTGCCATGAAATAGGTTGCTAACATCAAAATTTCTCTTTGACACTTACATGAAAATGACATAGATGTTTTGCTGCTGCTGTTTCATGGAGATGAAAGAGCAGTTTTCAAAGTCTACTTTTTTTAACTATAAAGTCTTTCGTCCTTAAAAGTTACCAGAGTACTGCTTTTATAGGCCTATAGCCTGTAAAAGAATTAGATTTAATGTACCAGCTGCAAAAGGATTCAGATATAAAGGAATTAAAAATTAATTGAAATTATTCAAGGGCCCTTGTAAATTTCCTTGGGAACTAGTTTCTTGGTTTAATTATATCATGTACTTTGGACAGCCTGATAGCTACTCAAATCCATTCCTCTTTGTAAAATCGCCATGGTCTCCTGAATGTAAACACTTTAATATGATGATTTCCACAACATCTTTCCAGTTGGTACCACCCAGATTAAATGTTTACTGACTTCAGAAATGTTTATCCTTTTGGCACTTGTATTTTATTTACATCCAGAAACCAGTTTTTTCTAGTTTGTTTCTGTCTGTGTAGCCAAAATTGTGTGAATTAATGTACCAAAAGAAAAATCATACCTAAAATACATTTCCTAGAATTTTCATCTGAAGAAGAAAAAAATTGAAACAGTAGCATAAAGAACATGTCAAAAAGAATACGTAATGCAAAAAAACCCAACCAAACAAAAAAAAAACCCCGAACAGGGGTTCAAAACGTAAGTAAAGAAGGCTACAAAAGTAAATCTTCCAATGAATCCTACTTCCAGTTTTATCATGTAATATTTTTCACATAGATCTTGCAAAGAGGCTATAACATACAGCATGTTACTTCACAAGCAAAACCGAAGGAGGATATTATAGGAAAAAGGAAAGAGGAAAGATATTAGTCAAGGCACATAACACATTGTATATTTTCATTTACTTAGTTGGAAGCAATGGTATTACAATGAAGGTTTATTGAATGGTAGTTTGAAAATGTCTTTCTGTATGTGCTCTTTTATATTGTAGGTGAAAGGTGAAATAGGAAGGAGTTCAGGAACTCATTAATACTGGTTTTGTTTGGTTTAGGTAAGCAATCTAAGGTCTTAATTCAGAAAGCACTTATGCTGGCAAGGGGTATAGGTTGTAGCCGGGTTGGTTTAAGAACAGAGGCAGACAAGTTTCTTTGGGTAAATCTGATATCTTTTATTAGACCAACTAAAATATTTGGAAAAATTCTTCTTTGTAAACTTTTGGGTACAAACACCCTCCATCAGGCTGAGGAAGCATCTGCAGTTGGTCTGTGCTCTTCCTGGATGGAATAGAAAGGGCTCTAACAGTAAGAGAAACATCATACAGGGTGTGTCTACATGAAACACCAGCTGCACAGTAGCCAAATAATACTGTACAGTAGCACGTCCAGCACCAACAGTGCTAATACACTACTGCACTGTATTACCAGGCTACTGCACAATAGCATCACTAAAACGGCATTCACCAGCATGAATGTTCAGTAACTCTTGTTACTGAGCATTTATTTAGTATTTGATTGTATGTGTCTCGTGTAGATGCACCCATGGATTCTAAAAATGGGTTTGTAAGTATAGATGGAAGTGAATTCAATTTTAAATCTGGTTAAACAGTTCTATTTTAAAGGAACATGAGGTGAAATCAGGCCATAGTTTATAACAGTGTGACTACAGAGCAATTATATTGATTGTAGCATAACTGTAGCTATCCCATTCAGTGGCATAACTGTAATGTAATTCAGTCTGAACTGCAGCCCAACCAAGTCACTAAAACCTCTCTCATGGACTCAAAATAGGCTTTGGAACAACCTCAAAAGCAAAATCTATCCCATTTCAGACAGTAAATATAAATCAGGTTATAGTAGTATAGATGGGCATTAGGATGTTGCTGCAGAAACAAGTTGCTGCATTACAGGGTCTGAACACACTAGGTGTTAGCCACTCTGCAGCAAATGCCAATATACATGGCCATCTGCGGAGACAAGTGTGTGAAGTGTGAGGTAAGTGAGATAAGTGTGAGATAACTTATCCCATAATGAAGTGGGATCATCTACCTTAAATTACTAAGGGGAAAGAACATGGGTTACCACAGGGTTGCTGATATGCTGTAAATTCATATCCTTTGTTACTCCCTGGGAACCTGTTTATGTAGTGTACCCTTAGGGCCTGATCTCATAAACATTTATGCATAAAATTTTCATGTGGAAGTACTCTTTTTGTTTAAAGGTAAACATGACAAAAAGTGTTTGGAAGATCAGAGCAGTTACTTTCCATAATTTTGTTATAGCTATGGCTCTGGAAAACAATAATATGCAAACATCATCAAAGGTGAAATAAGTCTCAAAATGTAGTGTCAAATGAGTTGAGTCTGAGGTCATTTCAGTTGTCATTTCTCCTTAATCAGTTCCCCATTAAGTTTAAGCCCTTGTGAGGATTGCAGGTAAACCAATTTTGGGCAATATTTTTACACACCTCTGACAATGCATAAGTAGACAAATTTACAGTGGTGATAAAGGATTTAATATTTATAGTGTATTCATGGGGCTCTAGTGTTATGCAAGATTTAAGAGTGCAGTCACGTATGTGCATGTATTTGTAGAAATGGTTGTCACTTAAATGATAAGAGGATTTAAGATTTCAAAAATGAGCAGAAATTGCCTTCACAGAGAGTTCCTCAGCAGCATATATGCCCTTAGATAAATAGTCATTCTTTTCCCCAAAAGGATCTTTTGTTGCTTTTAAGTTTTAGGTTTAGCCACATATTTATTACAGAACCAGTTATTTCATGAGTTGCCCAGACTCTCTCTTGTGCTATTACTGTACACTGGAAGACTTAAATATTGTTCAAAATACATGGTGAAAAAAGAAAGAGAATGGATGGTCCTGTCTGGGATGGCTTACACCAAAAGAGACCCACAAGTCATTGAATGTGGTCTATGCAAAAGTGACTGATCACATAAAGCAGACAGCCCCGCTTTCCACCTGTATATTGTATTTAAAGGAACATCTATTAAAGGATAGATTAAGCACCTTCTCAATGTTACTTTTCCAAGTAAGTTTATAAAGCCTGGCAACTGACTGGCTAAAACCATCAATTGATCACCTATTATTTGACCATAGTCAGAATGTTGTCAAATGTTTCACAAAGCCAAGAATGCCCTTGTGCAAGTAGCAGGGGTTTAGGTTGTAGCCGTGTTGGTCTAAGGATATAGGCAGACAAGGTTCCTTGGGTGAATTTGATATCTTTTATTAGACCAACCCAAATGGTTGGAGAATAGTTATTAAGCAAGCTTTCGGGTTCAAAAACCCTTCGTCAGGCTCAGGAAGTTTCAGCAGTTGGTGTGTGCTCTTCCTGGATGGAATGAAAAGTAAACAAGCCAGGGGCTGGGCTGGGCGGGGGAGTCAGTTGCCAGGCAGATTATAATGTATCAAAAATCCAATGTCTATGTTTAGTCCCTGATCTCTAGTATCCAGCAGGTTGATGAAATGGAGCTCATAGGCTCGTCTCTGGGATGTGTTGTGTAAATTTCCCTTGAGGATCAGGACTGAGAGATTGGAGAGAAAGTGGCCCTCCTGTGAGAAACGTGCCCCCACCGGTAATTGGGTGTTTCTGTCTTTGATGGATTTCCGGTGTGCGTTCATTCTGGTGCGCAGTTGTTGTCTGGTCTCTCCTACATATCTTCCATCAGGGCATTTGGTGCATTGGATGAGGTATACTACATTCCTGGAGGTGCAGCTGTAAGATCCTGGGATGCTGATGGCTCTGTTGTGGGGTGTAGTAATAGTGGGGGTGGTGGAGATGTGGGGGCAGGTTTTGCATTTCTTGTCATGGCACGGTCTGGATCCTTTTGGTGTGTTCTGGGGTTGAGGAAGTTTGCTTCTGGTGATGAGGTTGGCGAGGTTCGGTGCTTGTCTGAAGGCTAGGATGGGTGGCTCTGGGAAGATCTTTTTAAGAATAGGGTCTTTTTCTAATATGGGTTGCAATTTTTTGAGGATTTTCCATACAGGTTCAAGGGAGGGGTGATAGGTCATAACCAGCGGTGTGCGATTTGTGGGTGTTTTTCTTCTGTACTGCAGCAGTTCTTCACGTGGTATCCAGGTGGCTCTTTCAAACGTGCGATCTACCTCTCTGGAGGAGTGTCCTTGCTGGGTGAAAGCCTTTTTAAGATTGGTGAGGTGGCAATCCCGGGTGTTCTCTTCAGTACAGATGCGGTGGTATCTGAGGGCTTGGCTGTATATCACTGCTTTTTTGGTGTGTAAAAAAAAAAAAAAGGTAAAAGGTTCTCACTCCAAATGATGAAGATGTCATTGATATATCGTAAGTACAGCAAGGGTTTGATGGCGCAGTTCTTGAGGAAGTCTTCTTCCAGGTGGCTCATAAAAAGGTTGGCATACTGTGGGGCCATTTTAGTGCCCATTAGTGCCATCAGCATCCGGAGGAAGTGTTGATTATTAAAAGTGAAATTGTTGTGTGTGAGGATGAAGTGTGAAATCCATCAAAGACAGAAATACCCAATTGCCGGTGGGGGCACGTTTCTCACAGGAGGGCCACTCTCTCTCCAATCTCTCAGTCCTGATCCTCAAGGGAAATTTACACAACACATCCCAGAGACGAGCCTATGAGCTCCATTTCATCAACCTGCTGGATACTAGAGATCAGGGACTAAACATAGACATTGGATTTTTGATACATTATAATCTGCCTGGCAACTGACTCCCCAGCCCAGCCCAGCCCAGCCCAGCCCCTGGCTTGTTTACTTTTCATTCCATCCAGGAAGAGCACACACCAACTGCTGCAGCTTCCTGAGCCTGACGAAGGGTTTTTGAACCCGAAAGCTTGCTTAATAACTATTCTCCAACCATTTGGGTTGGTCTAATAAAAGATATCAAATTCACCCAAGGAACCTTGTGCAAGTGGTGGTTTATCTTTTTCTTGCTTCATATAGCCATCTGTTAGGATGCACATATAGGTTGCGTCCAGACAAATTCAGGTGTTCTTTGTGCTGCAAGGTAGTGGTGGTGGTGGGGGAAGACCCCTGGAGATCCAAGGGTCAAAAAACTGGCAAAGAAAAAGTAGCGTGGCGCAAGCGGGGGGAATGTGTGCCTCCCGAATCCAGAGCCTGGCTGGTCAGAGCCATACTCCAGCTGCTGGCCAGGCTCCGAGTGGCTGGATTGCCACAGCTACAGTCTCAGGAAGCCCCTGAGACCCCAGGTAAGGCTGCTGAGGCCAACCCACTGCTGGCCCCAGCCTCTCCTACCTCACCTGGGGTAACTTTCTGCATGCCAGAGGGTGTGTGGCACAGGCGTTCCCCAGGCACAAGTTTGTTTCCCTGGGGACACCTTGTGCCACTGCTTCTTGTCCCTGGGGAAACAAATGTATTGTATAAACAAATGGCTTGTATAGATGAGGCCATATAGAAAGCTGTGCTATACCTAATGCCCAACTACTCCAAGTTCACTTCACATATATATTTTTAAAATCCCCATGAGCACCTAATGTGAGATATCAGACATTAAATTTTCCTCAGTGAATAATACCATATTTCATGGTATACAAGTCAAGCTTTAAAGCCAAAATATTTACCCTTAAATTTTCACCCCAACTTATACACTGTAACAATACTACAGCTGGACCCCGTACCAGCACTGTGCCACACAGGGTGGTGGCATGCTAGCATTTAGGGGATCCCATGGTGCTGACTGAGGCTAGGCCAGGCTCCTGCCTCACCCCACTGCCCCTTCCTGACATTCTGGAGCCAGGCTGGGTGCCCAAACACTGCAACCGTCAAGTCTGGCCTGGGAACACTTATCCACAGCCCAGTGGCTGCCCTGTGAGTAGATCTTGGCCAGCAGGGTGGGGACAGTGTCTGATGGTGTGGGAGCCACAGCACCACTGTCCACCACCAGCAGCACCAGGGCGCAGAGTGGCAGCAGCGAGTGGCGCTTGCTGGGCAGAAGCCATTCGCAGCTCCCCATGCTGAGCTCCGCTGCTGCTGCTTGACTGCAGCTACAGCTCACGGACTCCAGCTGCAGTGGTGGGGTTGACTTATAAACTGACTGAATCTATGAAAATCCTAACCTTTTTGATTGGAAATATGAGGTTGAGTTATACACTGCATCAACTTGTACACGGTGAAATACAGTAATAATAAAAACACTGAATTTATCTTTTTTAATATAACAATGAATAGAATATAAATGAACAACAAACTACAACTGATAACCTTCCACCCGCCCCCCATTAAAATAAAAAAAAAAATGAGTATATATATTTTATAGCTCCCTGGTAGCAAAGAAACTGCTGAAGATCTTCCCCATCCCTGATATTTCTTTTATTTTGAGTCAGGTGAGCAGGGAATCAAATTAACCTTTTCTGCAGGGTCTGGATAGATCCAGTGTCTTTATGTCACTTCTTCCTGACAGCCAGCACTCAAATCAAGACACAAGCCTCTTTACCAGTAGAGCCAGAGTCTGGTTAGTGTTTCAATAAAACTTTCCATTGCTGTCCACTATACCCTGTCCCTGTTCACACAGCTACCACCAAACACTTGTCTCAGGGCCCTTTAGGTAAACCCCACATGGGTGCCAGCCACTGCTATTTACCCACTGAGCTGTTCAAGCTCTGACCTTCCTGAGATGGATACATTTTGAAAAGCTCCCTTCCCTTCTCAGCACAAGGGGGTTACACATGTACATTGTTTCTCTCTTCTCTTTCACTGATTCTCTATTCCTCTCCTGCCCCTCAGCTCCCAACATTTAGAAATATGTGCTCCCTGGCTCTGCTTCTCTCTCCTGAACTCTTCCAACTATGTTTCCCTTCCCCATAATTGGCCACATGGTGTTGCAAGAGCTACTTTGTGGTGAGTGGAAAAAAACCCAAAAAGGCAGTTATCCATGTTAGTCTGATGTCAGGTAAAAGGCAGGATAGATTTGCATCTTGTAGGTTAACTTTCATAAGCAACAGCTTACTTGATCAGATGCTATAGCATCTGAAAGCTTATGCATGTCTAATTTAGTTAGTCTATTAGGTGTAAATCTACCTTGCCGTCTGCTGAAAAAAACCAAAACTGGCAGTATAGAAAGGGGTTCTCCTACTGGCCATCTGCTGTGACTGCAGGCATCTCCCAATGCAAACAGCAAAATGCTTGAAGAGTTGGCCTGCTGTCTACTTGGCATCACTGCATTTAATTTAAAAAATGGATTTTTGTCTTTATAGTTCCTATGTGTATTTTATTTCTGTTTAGTTTCATTATTATATGGGAACTGTTCAGATTGACCCTGGAATTTCAGGATTACAGCTACGGAAAAGAAAAACACTTCAGTCTTGAATATCATTCACATTTCTACTTGCCTGACATTGATCGTTATGAAAAATAATTATATTTGTTTAGAATTTAATTCAATTATTTCATAATAATGGTTAACTTAGTTTTTGAAATTGGCACAAGGATGTAACCTACTGAAGATTAAACTCTCTTACTGTTCTAATACACTAATTCTTAACATATTTGACCTTTATTTGACAATATTTGACCAGTCAATTAACCATGTACTTTTTTGACCAATCAAATACCCAACCCTATTTCCAAGTAAATAATGGCAGGATTTGTCACTGGGATATAATGTGCTTTCCACTAAGCAGTAACTTGTTCTCCATTGTTGAGCATAAGAGTGAAGTCAGCCCATAATCCACATAATGAAAATACAAAACTTCCCATTTTTCTGAACAAGAAAGTGAGAATTGAAGACCAGATAAATATAAAGAGAATGAGCCTGATACTGCTTTCTCTTATGACCCACAACAAATCTTACTGAGGTAAATGATGAATGGAGGGAAGAGAGGAGGAAGGGTGTTTCTATTGGTGGCAGTGAAAGTTGGTTAGGACTCTTGTACTTATAAAACAGAAATAATAACTGTAGGCACATTTACACGAGACACTATTATGCAGTAGCAATGAGCTACTGCGCTGTAGATCATTGCTACCATGCAGTAGTGTTGCCAGGCACTAACCGTGACATGATGCTACAGCACTAGGAAAGTAGTGTTGGAGAAAAAACATGCAGGGATGGTACTGCACAGTTATGCACAGTGGCAACATGTAGGGGCTGCACAGGGGTGCATGTGCACCCCTTGTGAGTGCTGGTGCACCCCCTGACTGGCCATGCTCCCCAGTTAGGTGATGGGAAGGGGGGCAGGTGGGAGCGCCAGTGCCCACCCTGTGAGCACCGATCAGGGAGTGGCAGCACCGGATGTACCCCTGCAGCTGTTTCTGGGAGCACAATTGCCGCTTCTGGGAGTGCTATAGCCACTTCCCAGTCAGTGAGTTTTGCCATGGGGGGACTCCCTCTCTGGTTGGTGAGATTTGGCCATGGGGGGGAACCCCCCCCAGTCACTGACTGGTCACTGGGGGGGGGGGGGGGCACATGCCCCCCTTGACTAAGGGGGCACCAGTCGCCCATGGTTATGTAAGCACTAAATGATTACTCAGTAACAAATACATCACATAGACATGACCAGGGTCACTGATGTGAAGATGGTGTGACACTAGAATTACTGAATCAGAGTTCTCTACTTCCTTTTGGTAGCAGCAACATAGATAAGAACTTCATCCTTTCACATAAAACTACAGTACTCAGGGGAGCCATACAATCTTTTTATAACTGCTAAAAAAGTGAGTGGCACTATGGTTCAAGATTGTTTAAGGCATAATAGTCATTGCGACTAAGTTAAATCTCCTTTTGCATAACAAATTCATTTATAATTTTCTTTCCCATAACAAATGCATGTTTGGAGTTTGAAATCATTCTGGATAAAAGCTTTTCAAATTATTATTCCATCATTAACTGAGTGCTAGCAGGTATGTACTGGTAATGAAGGCTGTCTAAGAGAGAGGAATAGCAGAGGGAACTTACAGGAAGAATTCTGGATTTGCTCCAGTTAACTTTCTAATGAATGATCAAGGAAAATGACTGAACTGCATGTAACACAGTTTGACTGAGATTGTTGGGCCTATGAAATATATTCTCATAGTAAATTGGTAATACAGAGAGAGATTTTGAAGTATAAATGACCGTGATTGCTATATCTAGCTTCATCCTGATAACTTTCAATTATTTTATATGAATGAAGGCTCTGGCCAAAGTTTTCTAAACTAGGTGCCTAATGGAGGGCAGAGGAATGGGGAAGAGAAGGAGTGTGATTTTAGCCATGTGTTTAGAATCTGGCTGGCTCATTCTCATACGTACTAGGGAATACTGGATCCTGTTAGAGTTGCTGCTGCTTGATAGTCTTGAAAAGCAGGTCAGGTCTGTAAGGGTAACTATATTTAGTTGTAGGCATTATCTCTCATTTTGAGCAGTTATTGTAGCCTTGTGGGGTCAGGCCAACTCTCAGGATCTCAATATTACGCTGTTAGACAGGAGGGTGTGACACAATTGCACATGTACAAACACACAAATCAATTAGATGCATACACACACACTCTACCAACTCAGGCACGTACACATCCAAACCAGCCTAGGCACATGCATACATATCACCAATTCAAGCATATACACTATATACCCCAAAAGTTAGACACAGATCACTAATTCACATATCATGCACACAGTGACATATACACACACACACTCAAGCCACCTACACATACACACAGGTAAGTTCCTAACTTGGATGGTACAGTATGTATGTGTGTGCTTGGGGTACCTGGGGGAAGTTTAAGGTGAGAGAGATTTAAAGTTGCCAGAACCAGGATTAGAACCAGTGGACTACAAAGAAGCTGGCTGAGGAACTGAGGCTTGGGGTTACTTAAGGTAGACTGGGGCTGGAAACTGAGGCAGACAGCTTAGAGATTGGAGGAGGGGGGCACAAATAAGTGTTGGCAAGGAGGAGACAGCCAGGAAAGAACCTGAGGCAGAAACCTGGTTGCTCAGGGGACAAGGTAAAGGCAGTGGGGATAAGACAGTGGCAAAGAAACAGGGGGTTTGGAGGCAGAGAGGAGCTCAGGACAGGTGTTGGAGGTGGCAGTGAACCAAAAGCAGGAGAGGGAGAAATGAGACAGAAGTTAGAGGGGCAAGGAACAGAGCAAAATCAGAGTAAAGCAAAACCCAACTTAGGGGTCCAAATAACAGTTTTATTAAACAGACAACACACTACACAGCCCCATGAAGTTACTGGTTCACACACACAAAAAGCACTCACAATGGCAGCAGGAGAAAGAGACTCAGTGGGAGGGTTGGAGTCCAGGTATGGAAGAGAAGCAGAGTCCAAGACCTTGGATGAAGAGGGGATGGGGGTGATAGCTACCTATCCAGGCTGGAAAGGGGTCTTTGTCCAGTAGATGTTGTCCAGAGGGGGGTCACCGGCAGGGCCTCTGGGTGGATAGGTGGTGTGGCATGGTGCTGGTCCAGATGGAGAGGGCGTCCCAAGGAGTCAATCTTCACTACCCCCTTTTATGAGGCAGACTACCTCCGATCTCCTATAGGGAGGTTCTGTCCAGGCAATGTCAGTTCTGTTCCAGAGGCCTCCAGGTGTTCTTATTGAGCATGTGTAGCCTTGGCACTATGGTGGGTTGCCTCATCTTTTGTTTCTTGAATGCTGAGGGTGGTTCCAAGGGCTGGGTCCTTTGTCCAGATATTGGTGTTGATTGTTTGGTCATTCAGAGAGAGCTATTTTTAGACCTACTGCCATTGTCTCTCAAGCACCCTCATTCATCCCCATTCATTCAGGAACTAAGTTGCATAGGAGGGGTAGGTGTGAGTTATGGGTTACACAACCGGGCCTGGGGACAGGATGGTGACTTGACAAACAAAATGGAAACTTGACATGACTTATGCTAAATTACATATGTAGGCCTAAATCATGTAGTATCAGTAAAACAGTAACATAGAACAGTAAAAATCAATATAAACATAATAATTATACAATATAAAGAAGGAGAAAAAGCAAAACAAATACAACTTGCTACCAAAATAAAATGCTGAAGCTTATCCTATGTCTTAGATCACTTATACTTATCTATAGGGAATAGAGAGGGAAAGAAAAAGTCAGAAATCATTGGGGAAAGGGAGGGAATGCATTTTAAAAGAAAAAAAAAAAAAAGAAACCTGAGGGTTTTGCTACATTATGATTAGTTTCAAGGCCAAACCAAAATAAAGGCCCTTCCAATCTATCCTGTAGTAAGTGATAACCTGAGGCTCAGATTGTAAGGCTCTCACAAGAAGCAAGAAGAGTAAAAACTAGATCCTATTGTGCCTATTAGGTGCGTACATGGACTTAGGCACCTAAGTGTGACTCTATTAAACCCTGCTGGAGTTTGTGAAAAATACTTCATATCTTTATCTTCCTCCTCACTGATTTTTTGTGACTCAATCCAAAGGATAAGATGGTGGTGCATTACAAAAGTAGATGCATTCATGGATTGTCAAACACTTGAACAGGCTGGAATGGAATTGCACTTTGGTGCCTAAGATGTGAGGGTGTCATATGTCCCCAAAGTTGTATTTCCCAAACTGTATTTATTTTTCATTTTTTGCAATAGCAAAGGTTAGTGTATAGGGCTGGGCGAGGCTTTGGACAGAGCTTCAGATCAGGAGAAGCTTCAGACACTTCGGCATCTGAAGCAGCATGTCCGGATCGAAGCACTGGCTTCGTTAGGCTTTCCGAAGTGGTTCGGAGCTTCCGAAGCGCTTCGGAAAAGCTTCAGAGCTGCTTCGGAGATCTGGACATAGGGTATAATGGGGAAATATCTATAATGTTGTTTTTTGTATTATTTGGATGAAATTTGCAGAGATTGTAGTCTCTGCTGAAGGCATGAAGCCTACCAAGTTTCAAGACGATTGGTGCAGGGGTTCGGGGGGAATTGCACCCCAAATTCTTGAAAGCAAAACTCATGTCACGTGTATGTGTTACACCACAGGGGGGTGAAAACTGCAGGAGTGGTGGCCATGGCTGAGGCCACAAAGGCTGCCAAGTTTCAAGAAGATAGGTCCAGGTGGTTGGGGGGAGATACACCTCAGATTCTTGAAAGCTTCGGAGCCACCCATGTCTCGAGTTTTGTCTGTCAGCAGCTCGGGGTGCAGGGCCCCAGAACTCCCCTGCACTGATCTCATTGACAGATGGCAGGCTTTCTGGCCTGAGTAGGGGCCACCATCCCTGCAGCTTTCACCCTGCTGTGCCTTAACACATGGTGTCACCCATGTCATGAGTTTTGCTTGTCCACAGCTTGAGGTGCAGTTCCCCCCAAATCCCTACACCGATCTTCTTGAAACTTGGCAGGCTTTGTGACTTCACCAGGAGCTAGCATCCCTGCTGTTTTCAGCTCCCTGTATTGTGACACATAAACATGACATGAGTTTTGCTTTCAAGAATTTGGGGTACAGTTCCCTCCAAACTCCTAAACCTATCTTCTTGAAACTTGGAAGACTTCATGCTCTCAGCAGGTGCTACTACTTTTACAAGTATCATCCAAATAAGACAAAAAACAACAAAAGTTATAGATATTTAATTGATTCCCCATTATACCCTATGGCTGGATCTCTGAGGTGGCTCTGAAGATTCAGCGCCACTTCAGCCAGATCAAAGCAGAAACCTCGTCCAGAGCTCTGGATCAGATCCTGGCATCCGAAGTGGCTGGATCAGAGGCTGGATCCCTGCTGACTCACATAGGCCTACCAGTATATATACTGACACTGACATTACTTAATCTGCAAACCATTAATATTTAGACCAAAGTGCAAGTTTCCTTAGGGTTGTTTGAAATTTATATTCATAAAATATGGGTGCTATTTTAATTTCTCCATTTGATTTATTTGCTAATTATTCTGCTGAAAAGCTATGTGGTGGTAGATCCTCACTTGATTTTAATTTGTCAGTGATTCATTGACTGATTCATTTTAATAAATTATTAACAGAATGATTTCAAAGCAAATAAAATTTCCTAACAAGCTCAGCATTTTTAGGTTTTATTCAGTTAGGCAAAAGAAGAAAAAATGATGCTAACAACACAAATTTACAGTGAACAGAAGAATACAATTTTCAATAATGTTGAATAAATATTTCAGCAGATTCATGATATATGATAAGAAATTTGTTTTTGTAATATAAAACTTATTTGCATCCTATTGGACTTAACCTTTACATAGTTAAACAAACATTGCCCTGCTTGAGTTGAGTTTCAGTAATATTTTATCGGGTCCTCTTTTGAATAATGCAAAACCCATTCTTCATATTAAAAGAGCAGAATGTGGCTATTTTTAAATGTAAACAGTTAATACAAATAAACTCCCTAATTAAGTTGGGAGTATGACAAATATTCTCCCTTTTGGCCCTGATTTAGCAAAGGATGCAAGTACCTTATTTGCTTGATTTTATTTTCATGCTTGAGTGTCACTGAAGCAGATGTGACTTACACAGGTTTAAGGCTGAGTGAGTCAATTTCCCGCTCTCCATTGTCACAGCCTTTTTTTTTCACTGGCACAAGGGAATTGCTGACTAATTCTTATTTTCATTTCTCCATATGGGTCTGGAGAGATTTTCGTAGAATAGCTTTCTCTGTATTGTTGCCTCTTGTCTTAGAGGTTAAGAGAGACTTTAGAATGTAAGGGCCAGGGACAGAAGTTACACATAAACTTACATACACATGGTTTAAGTGATCAGAAACTGGTTTAAACCTGTAACAGAACAGAATCTCAATGCGCATAAGCCAGTTTCAAAATGACCAAAACAGGTTTAAGATAAACCTCGTTGAAGGTAGTATCAGGCTTAACTGATTTGGATCAAACCAGTTTATGGAACTTCTGCCCCAGACCCCTTCCTGGTTTAAATAAAACCAGAGTCCCCCAGCATCCCAGCATGCTTTTCAGTCTTGGGCTGGGCTGGGCTGTCTGCCCAGTACTCTAGCTGAAGCAGGGGCATGGCATAGCCAGGTGACAGCCCAGCATGGGCCCCTGAAGCAAAGCGGGCAGGGAGAAGGTTTATTCTTCTCTCCCTCTCCTCTCCTCTCAGGACCCCAGCCAGGGTCTGCCTTTCCAGGGCACAGCCACTCTTGTTGAGCTCCAGCAGCAGGGATGGGGGCATATCCAGATGCTGGCCAGCATGGCAAAGCGGGCAGGGAGGGGGTTTATTTCACCCCTGCCTGTACCTGCTGGTTCTTTAAGAACTGCATGTAAAGCCAACGGCTGCACTGCAAAGGTAACTAACACCTTGTTAAAATGTTAATCCAAGAGTCATCAAGACTGCAGTATTGAGCTAATAACTTTGATTGTTTTCCAATTATTGACCCACCTACCTAGCAGAAAGTGTTTTCCTATCCAGAGACTTATTGAAGGAAGGGACGCTTCTTAAGGAGAAGACTTCACCTCCTCCCATCTCTGGCAGAGACTAAAGTAAGCAGTTGATAAGTGTGTGTGTGTATGGGGGGGAGGGGTATAATTGCTCTCAGCTCTCCCAGGCCATGGAAGAGGGGGAAAAGGCTGGGGGACTGGGCTGGTCCCCTGCCACCCGTGAGCACAGAGTCAAGCCCTGCAGGAACAGACTGAGAGGTTGGAGGTGTTGGCAAAGATCTGGCACAATCATCACGTGTATGTGCTCAAGATGGAGCTAAGAGAACAGGAGAGGGTTGCAGACAGTTTGACCAAAGAATGCAGAGAACTGCATTTATATTATAAAGCAGAACCTGTAAAAGCTGGAGATACCTAAACAAAGCCTTTCTGAATACCTGGCTGTAAGGAGACACTCTACCCTCAGGATTAAGTAAGATTTATGCAAGGCCTTCTCTTGTCTTATTGCTTTACATTTTAAGTTAGACTAAGTTATGTGCGCTCTCACTGTGTTTTACTGGGCTGTATCTTAGCTTAGGGGAAGATGTTTGGTTGTTCTTTGTTGTATGCTTGAGGTTGCAAATTGCTGTGTTCAATACATGCTTGCTTCAGAAAGAGGACTTTTCCCCCACCCCTACTCCTCAGTCTGGCAGTGACTGCCCCACCCGCTCCTGCAGACACTGGCTGGCGTCCTGTGTGAGCCAGGGTGGGAATTTAAACCTCCATTGTCCTGCAGGCTAGCCCTGGGCTGGTGCCTAGCCATTCCCCCTCTGCTGCAGTTGGGAGGGGTGAGATCCTTTTGGAGGGCTTCCTCCCCTGCCCTTTAGCAGTGGCCAGCAGGCATGCTCTAGCACCCCCTGGCTTTTGGCTTGAAGCACTGCAGGCATGTGGCTGCATTTCCTGATTCAAAAGTGAATGTCTGCCCATTCGTTAATTGGTTCAATCTGTGCATCTTAAACTAACCATTAAAGACTGAATCAATTCAGGCTCAGGCTTTTTGAATGTCTGTCCCTAGCCAAAAAGTGCCGTACTAGACCAGGTCAGTGGTCCATCGGTGACAATGATGCTATAGAGGGACAGTTCCTGACAGAGGCAGAAGTGGGTGCTATAGAGGGAGAGTATTGAACTGGATATCTCTAGAGTGATCTATCTTCTATTTATTTTCCTCCCTGGAACCCACTGTTACAGATGTAGAGATGTCAAAGGAAACATATCCCACCATTAAGTTCAATAACCATTAACAAATCTATTGTCCATGTCTTCATCCATTCTCTTCTGAACCTGGTATGCTATATGCCTCCACAAACTCCTGTGGCAATGAATTCCACAAATGAACTATGTTGGAGCATCTACATGAGATGCTTACTGTGGAGTTGACTAATTACCTCCGCGGTAAAGCGTTGCCTTCTACACGCATGAAATAAACTAATTAACTCTGCTATAGGTAAATATTGCTTGACAGAAATAGTATCCTACAGCAGAGTTATTTGCTGTGCTGCAGCACACATGTAGATGCTGACCAGGGCTGGCTTGGGCATGAAGATGCTACAGTGAGAGGCTGCCTGCCAACTAGCCCCACACTGTAGCATCCTTGTCCCTTATACCTCAGCCAGCCCCTCAGTAGCATGCTGAGCTGGGGCAGAACAGCTCCAGGCTGGCAGGCTACCCCTACCAGGCCTCTTTCCAGCCAGGGCTGCACCACCCAGGCTCAATGTGCTGCAGTCCTGGGAGCACATGTAAATGTTGTGCCCAGGAGCAATACACTCCATTGTAAACTGTGCTGGAGTTTACTGTATCATACTAATTTTATGTGTAGATACACCCTGTGTGGAGTACAGTACTTTCTCTTGTTAGTTTAAAACCTATCAGCCACCAATTTTAGCAGGTGCCCCCCAGTTCTAGCATTTTGGCACTTAGTGAACAACAGTCCCCTGTCCAGTTGGTTCATACCCTTCATGATTTTATAGACCTCTATCATGTTCCCACACAGCCGTCTCCTTTTCAAACTGAAGAGTTCTAGCCCTTTTAGTGTTTCCTGGTTTGGCGACTGCTCCATGCCCCATATCTTTTTAGTTGTCCTTCTCTGTACCTTTTATAATGTTACTACATCCTTTTTGGGATGTGGGGACCAGTACTGTACACAGCATTCAAGTTATGGGCATTGTATGGATTTGTATAGTGGCATGATGATGTTCTACACTTTGTTTTTATTTACCTTCTTAATAATGCTGAACATTTTATTGGCTTTTTTGTCTCTGCTGCATGTTGATATGCTGTTTTTAGAGAACTATCTACAATGACTCGAAGATCTCTTTCCTGAGTTGTAACAGCTAGTTCAGAACCCAGCATCGTGTACGTATAGTTGAGGGTATTTTTCCCCAAGTGCATTACCTTGCACCTGTCAACATTGAAGTTCATCTGCCATTTTTCTTGCCTGCTCATTTAGCTTGGCGAGATCTTTCTGCAGCTCTTTTCTGTCAGCTAGAGACTTGACTACATAGAAAATGTTGATATCAGCTGGAGACTTCGAGATTTTACTGTGCACTTTTTTACTCTTTACTTTTCTTAATCATTTCTAAGTTGCCATCAATTTCACCTTATTGTGCATCTCTTATGTCCAGTAAAATCTGCATGAAGCACTGATAAATGGCAACTGATTAAAGAATGACGGTTTAAGATAAATAAACATGAGTTATAGAGCCAATACACATTCAGATGAATGGAAATGTCTTTTTAATTAGAAATAGTCTTCCAGCACTTCAGCTTGAGAATTTGTGAGCTTTTACAAAAAGCTGCAATGAAAACTAGTAAACAAGCATTCTCAGTAGGAGGACTCATCATTTCAAACATATCTAAAACAGTTTTTTTTCCCCTAAAATATAATGCTTAAACTATGTTTAGGGTGGTAGGAAGCCTTAATTTAAAAATCTGTCAGATATTCTGTTCACCCTAAATGATAGATCCTCTGCATCTCTAACAAGGGAATGATACTGCCGAAACAAGCAAGGCTTCAAAATTTTACTCACCCATGATCAGGATTCAGGACCTATTGAGTAGCTGTAAATCTGGCGTTGTTGTGGGGAATGACCATAGAGTCAAGTCTTCCACACACACTAGACAGGACTAGATGGGGGCCAATGATAAAGATTGGGCATCCCCTGGTAAGAAGCCAGATTACAACTCACAATTTGGCTATCTATTTCTCTCTCCACCCTCACAATAAACTAAACCTACTGAGAACCTACCTGTGAACTGCCAGTGTTAGCTACTTTTGCAATTAAATCAAAAGTTGCATAGTATTTGGTATTTTCCCTTAAAACCCAAATGATGAATTAAGCAATTAATTCTTTAAAGTTAGGCAAATAAAAGGGATCCACAAATTAAATGAAAATAGCTCATTCTTTTTAAGATGATTTTGATTTTGGAGAATCCGACTCAAAATTTTGAAGGGTTGTATTTGTCAACATAGTAAGAATTGAATACATGGTTTTCCAATGCTAGGAAAATCATAGAGCACCAACAAAAAGTGGTACAAGAGCTTTTCATTAAGAGAAAGAACCCTAAAATGGATTTTAGGCTCAGCCAAGAGGATTAGGAGGAGCAGGAAGAAAGAGAAGTGCCCTTACAGCCAAGTCTGGAATGGAAAGCAGTCTCAAACTTTTCAGACAGCTACTAGCTATAGGCAGCCGGGAAACTGTTCCCTCCACTTTCAAACTGTTCAAAGGAGTTCAGTGAATCAATGTGAACAAGGGAAGGTAAATTTGTGAGTAAATTAGGCAAAAGAACCAGGGAGATAGAATGAGAGAAAAAGGACAGACAGAGAATTCACTACTGAGGAAAAATGATATACAGGCAGTGGACAGAGAGAAAATAAGAGGAAGCAGGCACTGAAAATAAGAAAGAAGAAAATATGCTCTGACAAGATACTGAACAGTAACATTTTATTCCTTTAAAATGCAGGGAGTTTGGCTTTAGGGGGGTGTTGCCTTGGCAGCACATATATTTTTCACCTTGGCTGGTAAGCAGAGTCCTTTAGGTGTAGGTATATTTTTCGAGTCCTGCTCTCAGACATTATAAAGACAACAGAAGAGATTATGGCTACAGACACTAGTAATAGTCCTGCTTCTTAAGGTTCTGAAACATCAATCAAAGCACAGAGGTACAGCCCTGTTGTTGCTGCAGGGCAAGTAGACTTGTAATAATGGCCCAAACACTCTCACAATTTCAGGGTAAACTACACATTCAGAAAGCCATAAAGATTACTGGGGAAAGGGGCAGAGGTGGGGGGCAAATGAGAAGTCATGGAGACATATAGTAATCAAGGAAGATTAAAGAAGTTTTCATTTTCTAATGAGCATAGGCTTAAACTGTGACTGCTTTTGCCTACATTAAAAACATCAATTCAATATATACCTGAGTATTGTCTAGTACAGGGGCAGCCAACACATGGCACACATGCCACAAGAAGGGAGAGTAGTTGACTCCCTGGCAGATGGTAAGCAGATGGCAGCCTCTGTGTGTGGCACATAGCAGATCAGGGAAGGAGAAAGGAGCACAGTGACAGATATAGAAAGTGGAGCAACAGATCAGGCAGGGAGCAGAAACCAGAGCAGCAGATTAGCCAGGACAAGGGGATCAAGTGCCACTCAGGGCATGTAAGGCTTACCTTGTGGCAAGCCTGCTGAAAAGGTTTGCCTTCACTGGTCTATTTTTGTTTAATTATAGGAAAAAATACCAGTGCAAGTAAGTTGCTAGTTCTGGGGGTTAACCTGGTGTTCAGGTATCTTTAAAGAACAGTATGTTTAACCACTTACAAAAAGCCATGACAACATTCAACTACATCTACAGGTTTTTACATTTGCTGTCTAGAGCATGATTCAGTCCAGCCAAATGCTGTACAATTTTAGTTTATTCCTTATTATATTTGCTTTCAGAGGCCGAATTCAGGTTCACAACCTTTTCATGCTAGATGTACAATCACATAGATCAGCACAGGTTTTTGGTGCTTACAGATGACTAAGTAAAAGAGTAAAGCATCAAATAGAGATAAAGAGCAGAGTGTTTTATATGCAATGGCTGAATATACATACACATTTTAAACAATTTTTTATTTGTTTTATACAGCTTCTAACCCCTAAGTATCGGTTTTCCCTGTTCTAAAGGAAAGCAGCTCCTCAGTTTGCTTCCAATGAATCCTTCCTTGTTGACCTTTATGGCAAAGCTAAGTATCCCACCTCTATTCAGGGGATTACCTCAACATATGCTTCAATGCTTTCCTGAATAACAATACTTTTTTTGAAAGGACCAGAGGCTGGTGTAGAGAATTAATCTGTTCCCTACAGCTTATGCACTTTTTATTGTTTTAGTGTATCATATAGAGCAAGCTATCATTGTTTTTTTCTCTTGCCAGAGATGGAGTATTTTAACTCTTTACCTGATAATCTCTAGACGAGATCTGTAGAACTTGCTATGCTGCTCCAGAGCTATGCCAAGAACCTGTTCTCCTTTTTGCTTTCTAAACATGCATTTAAAAGATGGCATTTTGAAGAGAGAATGAGCGCTAAAAATAAAATCAGGAAGCAAATAAGGAAGCGATTTTCCTTGCTTACTTCCAGTTAAATCTCTCTCTCATCAAAGTGCAGAGCATAAAATGAAAACAAGAGACATTTTAGGACTGGGAAAAGGTCATCCATTCTGAACTGTATCTATGTGTTGATTAAAACCTACTGGGCTCATGGTATCCTACCGCATTCTATCACTCCTCAAGGTAATGATAACAACACTACACATACTATTCCAGAAAAAAGATCAATATATTTTTTATCTATCCTACCTCTTTCTGCTTATAATCTAAAACCTTTCCCCTAATTTAAAAAGGGTGGGATTTTTAAAAGCATTCAGCAATGACCTGTCTATAGGGAAGGCAGACAATTTTTCACTTTCATTGTTTGGAACAGAATTAGTCCCAGCAAGAATGCTTTTGGAAATCCCACAATAATTCTTAGATCCCTTTATTCTATGAATGATTTTCATAAAAAAAACACCTTCTGTTCCCAATATTCTTGTAGCATCACTGGCGCTGGATTTTCATGATTCCTTTTCAGGGCATATAGTTTGAAAACTACTGTATGAGACTGAGGTTTCGCAGATATTTCTACAACAACCCTCAAGCACTTTTCAATTAGTATGTTGGATGATTATTTCTATTCAATACATGTAACAAGCTGCCTAGTTTGTTTCAGATTACAGTCACCCACTGTTCCAATTACTTTTAAATCAGGTTGCATTGTTAGTCTCTATATGATCTGCTTTCAGTGTGAGTCTTCTGTAAATTTGAAACTCCTATTTTCAATTCCCTTATTTATTTTATAACAATACATAATAAATTTTATAATTCATTTTTAAATTTATAACAGACTCTAAAATCTACCGTGGAAATATTATATTTACTATATATTTGTATTGACATAGTTCCTAGCAATCCTACTGACTAAAATGTCTCTCTCAATAACTTTCCAACAAGATAAGCTTTACCAGTTGCTTATCTTTGCCTGCTGTTCTAAAGCCAGTTTTCAAACGTGGAACTTTTTTTTATTCCTTCCCATTCATGACTCTTTAGCCATGAATCTTTATATTTCTTAAGGGGTATGTGTTAGACCAAATGCCTCAAACTTTGAGAGCATGGGCATAAACTGTGTACAAAGAAAAACTTGTGGATCAACCTCCCCTAAAGGTTGTATTGGTGTGATCATTTTCCCTTCTATTTGTGAGCAGCCTTAGTTAGGCAGTTACAGAATGTTATAGCGAAATAAGATTTTTAATAAAGTATTTAAGTATTAGTTTGTAACTGTGCTGCAAGTGACTCCATCCCTGAGGTATTGCCAGAATAGTCTCCTTCTCCACTAAAGTAACAGCAGTTGGACAACTAGCCTGACAATTACTCTTTCTTTCAAGATGATTTTTATTTATTTGCATTGAAAATGTTGAACCTCTGTAGAGGCATCCCGTGTCCCACAGATTAATTTTCTAGATCAAGGACAATCAATCCTCAACACATGCTACAAGTAGCATGGGCAGCCTCGGCGTATGGTACATAGCTGACTGGGGAGGAAGTATGAAACTCAGCAGAAGATAGGGCAGGAAGCAGAAAACAGAGAAGCAGACTGGGTAGGGAGAAGCAAGCAGAGCAGCAGATTGGGCAGGGAAAAGGGATTGATGCAGTACTTATGGAGGGTGCAGAACTTAAGTTGGAACACGCCTGACAAAAAGGTTGGCCACCACTCTTCTAGATGACATTCACAAAGCTATAGTTTCTCAAGCCTTGGACAAAATGTTTATTTTTAGTGCAACAGTTTACCTTAAGTACTTTGTAGTACTACAGAAATAAAGAACTATGGGGTATACACACAACCCCGGCACCCTTCCTGGAGTGTTACAAATTGATTCAAAGGTGTGATTTTCAGCCAGGGGTGAGGACCTGCTGTCTGTGTCAGATCACTGACAATCGGGCAGATGCCACTAGGAACAGCAGCTATCAAAGACAGCTCCCCTCACAACTACATACCTACTGGTAGCTGAGGTGCCAGTGCCCTGAGAGCACAGATAAAAGCATTTGATGTTACAGAGCTGCTCTCCCAAATAGAAAATCAACAAACGGTCAGCTGTTTCATGGAGCAAGGCAACCACACAGCTGCTCTGGTGAGCAGAGCTCCGAATGTGCTTGCCATTGGACACCAGGGAGCCACCTATTCACCTGCCTTGCCTATTAGAGGTGGGAGGAGTGTAGACAGAGCAGTCTGGGATGCTAGAACTTTTTTTGTAGTGGATTTGCCATTTTGTGGCAGATCAGCAGCTGATATTAGGAACAGCTGAACTTTGTGAGAGATCTTTGTAGTGCTAAAAACAGCCTGGACGTGTAGCCGCTTGCTTTTGTGGCACTATATGGGCATAAATAATGCTATAAAAATAAATGTCCAAGTCATTTGTTTCATTGGTGATCCTTTTTAAATAATGGGGTTATGTTTGTGTTGGAGTGCAGCAGTCAGTTGCTTGTGTGAGCTCTCCCTCAGTTTCTCTGGTCACTCTTTCTTAGTGACCTTCCACTTTTGCCAAAGTGGAAGTCCATGGTTACACCAACTTATACTGGACCACCCAGTTACAGCCCCCTCTATCCCTACATCCCTATTTCAGTCACAATGCCTTGGATATGTATGCATTCCCTCAATCTTCACCTCTATCTAGGTGCATCACTCTGGAATTTTGAGCAAGGGTGGCCACCTCCCTATTTCCAACCATAGTATGCCAACTGCATTTGACACCCGCAAGAAACTTCTTTCTAGAAAACTATGACTAGCTGCTCATTACAGTGACTCAAAGCAGTGCCTTCCAAACAGAAATATTACTGTTTCATCCAGTGTTATACATCAAGCAAGGGAAAGGGTTAATTAAAAGACCTATCTGGTCTTGCCTATATTATACCCTTCTTTTACTTCTGAAGCAAGATTCCACCCAAATATTTCCACCTCTGGGCCAGGAGTCACAGGCTGAGCTGTTGGTGTTTCATTCTCTCTCTCTCTTTCTTTCAAGAATTCAACTCCTAAAACAATTCAAAACCGACCAGAAGGTTTTAACTGTTAATGATCTTTTTTGCTCTATGAGTACTAACCCTGCAGGGTCAGACCCAGAGAGTACTAATAGACAGATCTGTGTTGACTTGGTGGAAGGTAGCCAGTAGGGTCCCTCAGGGTTTGGTACTTGGACCAGTGCTTTTCAACAACTTCATCAATGATCTGGATGTGAGGGAGAAAAGCACACTGGCAAAGTTTGCCAATGACACTAAGCTGTGTAGAAGTGTGGGCAGGCCGCAGGATAGGCTGATGATCCAGGCAGACCTAGACAGATTAGTTAGATGGGTGGACCGGAACAAGATGCTGTTCAACACTGAGAAGTGTAAGGTGTTCCATCTGGAGAGGAAAAATCTGCAACAAACTAACAGGCTGGGTGGTGCTATGAAAGGGACCTGGGGGTCAAAATTGACCATAAAATAAATATGAGCCACTAGTGTGATGCTATAATTAGCAGAGCAAACAATACTCTGGCATGCATCAATCAATGTATCTCAAGAAAAACCAAGGAAGTGATTCTCCCACTCTACTCAGCATTGGTAAGGCTGCATCTGGAGTACTTCATCCAGTTCTGGGCACCACACTTAAAGCAGGATGTGGAGAAACTTGTGAGAGTTCATAGAAGAGCCACTTGTATGATTAGAGGCCAAAAGAGCAAGCCATACAAAGAAAGACTGACAGATATGGGACTGTTCAGCCTAGAAAAGAGAAGACTTCATGGGGATTTGATGGCAATTTACAAATATATCACGAGTGAGCATCAGGAGTTAGGCGAGCAACTATTCACCAAAGTACCCCAATGGAAAACCAGGAGCAATGGTCATAAACTCCTAGAAGAAGATTTTAGACTGGATATAAGGAACATTTTCTTCACATTTCATGTTACTAGACTGGAATAGACTCCCAGCAGGGGTGGTGCAGGAACCTACCCTGGAGATCTTCCAAAGGAGACTGGATGTATATGTTGCTGGGGTTATTTGAGCCCAGTAGTTTTTCCTGCCTTGACCAGGATGGCTGGACCTGATGATTTCATGAGGTCCCTCCCAGCCTTTAAACTTCTGTGATTCTGTTCCCAGATTTCTGGTTGGGGGCTCAAGCCACTGGTAAAATTTATAAGATAGCCTGAAATGTGAACCTGGCCCTTTTTGCTGCTGATGGGTACACGGCAGAAGGCTTACATTTGTTTATTCCAAGTTGTCTTGTTTCTGATAATTAACTATTACTTGCTGTCCCTAACATCTTATTTTGAGTTAATCGTATGTTAATGTGAATAACATCAAGAGATAAACTGGGTTCCCTATGATATGCATAAAAAGTAATGAAAATAACACAGGTCTCCTGATCTCTGCTTCCAAAGTAGGAAATTTCCCTTAAAATTAATATACCTATTGCTCAGCTCTTCGAAAGAAAATTAATATTAGGGAAATGAATGCTTCCCTCTCTCTCATTGTTGGCAGCATCACCTTAAAACAAACCTAACTCTCATCACAAGAATATATGATTATTCATAACATGAAACCACTGATAGTCACTTTGTAGCAAAATACCTTGCAACATATCATGTACTATAATGGCTGTAATCCATCATATAATTTTCATACAGTATATATAAAATGTGTCAAATTGTTATTATTTACTATTAGCATCATGATAGGACCCAATCTGGAGTTTGGGCCCAATTTTTAGGGAATATGTAGAAAAAGCCTTTTTATATGACTCTGGCTATTCGTGAAGTGAGAGAGATAGATAGCTGTGTGTAGGGGTGGATCCAGGGGGGATGCAGGTGTGCAGTTTCACCCTTCTCCCTCCTCCCATTTTGATTCCTGGTCCATCCAAAGTTTAAAAGAAACTGTCTAGCAGTAGCAGTGGTATTTCTATTCAACCAGCAGCATGGGTATCACTTGAATTCATGGCTCATTGTTATCTACCTAATTTCTGCTGAATTTTTTATTCCATAGGTTTTTTATAACAGGGTGATAGTCAACCCTGTTCCTTGATAGGGTTCCTCTCCTGGGGGGGTGGGGGGGAAGGACTAGATCATGGAAAAGGAAAAGACCCCAGCACGAGGAACAGCTGCATGTGTTTACACACATGGGAGTGAGACACGGCAGATGAGGGTTCGGGGCTACAAAAGAATTGACATCAGGGTCAGCAGATTGCCCCCGGGAACACATGAAGAGATGAGAGGGAGTGAGGCCAGCATGACCAAAGATGGCTCAGGATGAGGACCCGAAGCTACAGAGCCTCGCGCACTGGGTAAAGAAAACCGTGGCAAGATCTTCGCAACAGAAAGGATGCCACACAGTGATTACCTACCTAATGGGTCCAATGGAGGAAGCTCCTTGAGAGACTGAGGTAGGCAATAGGGACCTACAAAGGGAGAAGAAGAGGAGAGATTCGGATGAAACTGTCCTGGAGGCAACAAGGAGGAAGGGGAAAGTAAAACTGCAGTCTGTGAGAGAACTGGCTGCAGGCTGTAATGTAAGAGAAAACCCTAATAAAACCACTTTTCATTTTGCTTAACAAGTGACTGATTGACTATGTGATCTCTCAGGGCTTAACAATGTTTTTCATTCTTTCAACAACACAGGCATGGCAGGTGAGTCCCTGAGGGGGAGAAGTCATTGATCATTACTACCCTGGCCACAGTTTTAATGGCCCTTTCACTTTTTAAAATGGTATTAATATTCCCCTAATTTTGCTATTTTTTCTTCTGCAATTCTGCTGATTCTTAGGTGCTCCTAGGTAATGTAACTCCTATTTCACAGCCCTGCAGACTGTTTTCATAGAATCATAGAATAGTATGACTGGAGGGAGCTGTAAGATCACCAAGTCCAGTCCCCTGCCATGGGCAGGAGGTAGATGAACTCAAACAAGCTCAACAAGGTGCTTGTCCAGCCTCCTCTTGAACACCTCCAGGGGTGACTGCACTACCTCTGCTGGGAGTGTGTTCCAGATTCTAGATGCCCCTATAGAAAAGAAGTTTTTCCTTATGTCCAGCCTAAATTTTTCCTCAGCTAGCTTGTGTTTATTGGATCTTGTCCTCCCTGGGGGTGCCTTTCTAAAGTTGCTCCTCTAGATCTTGGTGTTCGCCCCTGACATACTTGTAGGCAGCTATCACTGCTTAGTCGTCTCTTACTCAGACTGAAAAAACCTAGTTCCTGGAATCTTTCCTCATAGGGCCTATCCTTGAGGCCCCTGATCATATGCGTGGCCCTTTTCTGTACTTTTTCAAACTTATCCACATCCTTCTTGAACTGTGGTGCCCAGAACTGGACACAGTACTCCAACTGTGGCCTCACCAATGCTGATTAGAGGGGGAGGAGCACCTCTCTGGATCTATTAGCAATGCATCAGCTGATACACACCAGATTTCTATTTGCCCTGCTGGTGACTTCATCGCACTGATGGCTCATATTCATCCTCTGGTCAATTGTCACCCCCAGGTTCCTTTCATATGCAATGTCAGCCAGTGAACCACCACTCACTGTATAGTTATAATGAAGGTTCTTCCTACCCAGATGAAGGACCTGACACTTTTCCCTATTAAGCCTCATCTGATTGCATTGAGCCCATAGGACCAGCTTGTCAAGGTCATTTTAGATCCTTACCCTGTCTTCAGATGTGCCCGCATTTCCCCACAGCTTGGTGTCATCTGTAAGCTTAATCATTATGCTTTCCACTCCCTCACCCAAGTCATTGATAACAATGTTGAAGAGCATGGGTCCAAGCACTGATCCCTGGTGCACACCACTGGAGATGGACCTCTAGGATGAGGCCATCTCATCAATTACAACTTACTGGGATCAACCTCTGAGCCACTTGCTAACCCACCTCACTATAGATTGGTCTAAGCCTTTACCCTCCAACTTAATTGAGAGAATCTCATGGTAAACAGTATCAAAGGCCTTACTGAAGTCTAGGTAGATGATGTCATCCACATGTCCCATATCCAGCTGGTTAGTTACCTGGTCATAGAAGGACACCAGGTTTGTTAGGCATGACCTGCCCTTGACAAAGCCATGCTACTTGTTTCTTATGATGTGGTTAATGGCCCAGGTACAATGTGGTCAATGGCCTTCTTGATAATTTTTTTAAAGATTTCCCAGGACCAAAGTCAGACTGACCAGTCTATAGTTGGCAGGGTCATCCCTCTTCCCTTTCTTAAAGATGGGTACCACGTTAGGCCTCTTCCAGTCATTCAGTACCACTCCTGAGTTCCATGACTCTTTGAACAGCCTTGCCAAAGGCACCACTATGAGATTGGCCAGTTCTTTCAGGACACTCGGATGTAGCTTGTCTGGTCCAGTAGGCTTGAAAATGTGCAACTGTTCTAAGAGTACTGTCACCTGTTCAGGACTGATTTTATGTGGAATGCTATCTTCCCCATATTCTCTGAGCCTCTGGACAGGTGACAAAGTCCTGTCTGATTTCAAGAATATTGATGCAGAGTAAGTATTTAGGAGCTCTGCCTTTTTGTAGGGATCAACTGTGGGCTGCCCCTCTGTGTTCAGTAGTTTTAAACAATAGTAAAAAACATTAACTCATGTGTGGAAAAATTAACTCAGGTAAATAAACTCAGCTGTGGAAATAACTTTTAGTGAATTATTGGATAAGGTGTCAAGACTCTAAAGAAGTCTTGATTTTGTTTTATCAATCTGAAAGAGATGCATTATGAATCTGAAAGTGATGTATATATTTAATGACTATGGGACTAAAGAAACAATATTGTTTTCATTATTTTTGCCTAGTCTTTTAATTCAAAATGTATGATATAGCAAATTCCAATGAAGTTATATTTGTTTTTGCTCTGATCTTAAATTGAATAATACAGCTGCAGGCCCCTAGCATATCAGTAAAACTTGTAGTTTCTTTTTACCTGGAGAAAAATATGTATTGTGTTATATACAATGATGTGCCACACCATCTGCATCCCTTTTCAACATTCTAGATCCACCCATCACTGTTAGTCTGAAGTCAGTCAGAAGCCAGGATAGATAGAAGGCAGCAGATATTCAGCTTTATATTTTTGAAGATCCAGCATAGGAGTCTCCAGTTACAAGGAATAATGAGTACTTTGTTAATCTAGAAAGCATGGTAAGTAAGCAAATATTTTTTTTTTCCTGTTTTGATGTACTGTTGTACTGTAAGAAATATTCTATTTATGTAAGTGGGAACTCCAGTGAAAAGTGTAGGAACTGTCAGAAAGGGGGAAAACATTTTAAAGCTTTCTCACTACTGCACAGATAACAAGAACACCATGTACTTCTTTTTTCCTGCTTCCATGAAAAGTATGAAATGAAAGCTATGAATGAATTTTTTATTCAGGCACCTAATAGAATGAAAGATTGGAAGTGTAACTTGTTGCTGAGTTTGCATGTCTAGCTTCTTAGCCTTTTACAGGCATGCTAATAATTTATTAGACCACTTATAAGCAGGTTTCTTCCAGTTGGGAAGGCGGGCAAACAGCTGTCTCTGCAGCTGATGTTATTGCATCTCTTAGGCTGGAGAGGCTTTTATCCATGGTAGCTGGCTCTGTCCCCTGTTCAGTTGAGTGCATCTTTTCCATAAGCCTCAGAATTTGCCAGATCACATCCTTCATCATTTAAGTGTTCCCCAAATATAGTCCCCCAGTAGAGATTCATTATTATTTCCACTTTTGTGAGGAATATCATTTGGATTATTTCTTCCATGTGCATTTGCTTTATTGCTTTATTTCTACTATGATGGAGCTTACAGCTTTGTCAAGAAGTAGAAGTTTAAGCTCTGAGCTATTATCTTTGTTTTATGATGGCAAGGTACCTGCAAAGGTCAGGTAATATCTATTCAGTAGCCAAATTCATTGCACAAAAATCATTCCCTGGGACTGTCCCTGGGACCCCATATAGCAACATTAATTACCACATAGGAACAAAGACTGCTCCTTTGCCCAGGCAATAAGTGATTATAATATAATATAATGTAATATAATATAATTCCCAAACATTGTATTGTATTGTATTGTATTGTATTGTATTGTATTGTTAGGGGGAGTAGTATGCTGGAGGGTAGGGCTAGGCTTCAGAGTGACCTAGACAAATTGGAGGATTTAGCCAAATGGAATGTCATGAGGTTCAACAAGGACAAGTACAAAGTCCTGCACTTAGCTCAGAACAATCCCATGCACCAGTACAGGCTGGGGGCTGACTGGCTGGGCAACAGCTCTGCAGAAAAGTACCTGGGGTTTACAGTGGCCAATCAGCTGCATATGATCCAACAATGCGCCCTTGTTGCAAAGGCAGCTAATGGCATACTGGGTTGAATCAGTAGCAGTGTTGCCAACAGGGCAAGTAAACTGATTATTTCTCTCTATTCAGTACTGGTGAGGCCACGTCTGGAGTACTGTGTTCAGTTCTGGGCTCCCCACTACAGAAGGATGTGGGCAAATTGGAGAGAGTCCAGCAGAGTCTGACAAAAATGATGAGGGGTCTGGGGGACATGACTTATGAGGAAAGACTGAGGGAACTGGGCTTATTTAGTATAGAGAAGAGGAGACTGAGAGGGGACTTAATGGCAGCCTTTAACTACCTGAAGTGGGGTTTGAAAGAGGGTGGAGCTAGGCTGTTCTCAGTGGTGGCAGATGACAGAACAAGGAGCAATGGTCTCAAGTTAGCAAAGGGAGTTTAGGTTTGATATCAGGAAGAACTTTCTCACTAGAAGGGTAGTAAAACACTGGAACAGGTTCCCTAGAGAGGCTGTGGACTCTCCATCCTTGGAGGTTTTTAAGACCTGGCTAAACAAAGCTTTGGCTAGAATTATCTAGTTCAGGGGCAGACAGTTATTTTGGGTGGAGGGCCGCTTGCTGAGTTTTGGCAAGCCATTGAGGGCCACATGACAGGCATCCAGGAGAAGATAAATATTAATTTTCTACATTTTTTTTAGGGGCCCCATGGGCCAGATAGAATGGCCTGGTGGGCCGCATCCGGCCTGCAGGCCACATTTTGCCCACCTCAGTCTAGTTGGAGATGATTCTATTATGAACAGGGGGTAGGACTTGATGACCTCTGGAGGTCCCTTCTAACCCCAATTTTCTATGATTCTATGAATATAGTAAATATTAAAATTGGAATTTTCAAAAGTGCCCAAAGGACATTGACTTTTAATTCCTATAGGACTTTGGTACCATTCTCCCTAAATGCTTTTGAAAATCATACCCCAAATAAACTGGAAATTGTCCAATGGATTCTAAAATCATTACTCAGTGTCTGAACAGTCTAAATAATGTCAGGGGGGGTTGTGCAAAATAGAAGCAATCACAGTTTAGCCTAAAGAATCTTTCCGTTGTATTCAAAGTTATTCATATAACTTAACTAAAAATGTATCACAACACTTGGAGCCTTCTGAAACAAAATGATTGTTTTAGCTCAGTGCTTAAAGGATAAAGCATTTCTAGTGTTCATCTCTCACAAATAACATAATAGTGGCTTCTTTATTTTCATTCTCATCAAGGAGACCAGGTATAAAATGGGTGTAGGGACTGCTAGGAGAAAGTAAGACCTTCAGTATGAGAACCTTACCAGTTTATTTGACCAGATGCCGTAACGCACAGTATGAAAGGTAGCCTTTTCCCAATGTCCAACTGAAAATGAATCTTGGTAAGAAGAAATAATGAGGAATGCTGAAACTGAACCTAGAAAAGACAGTGGTAAAGCTGTCAGTGTAGGGGAAAGTGTTTTAAGAAGTGATGGAAGCAATATCTTCCATTTCTATTGAAAAAATCTGTGTTCCTCCCATTGCTTGCCATTTGCCTGGAAGGTATGGTTACTAAAACCTTAGTGGATTGAGTGTCCCCTATTCTGTGACCACAAGTGTTATTGTGGTTTTTTCCATCTTTGCTTGAGAAGAAACGTGTACCCTCCTTTTATGAGGTGGGGCCCCAACACAATTTCCCAACCTTCGATACTTCCAGTTTAATTACTACAATGTATTTGATGTGGGGATTACATGGAAACTTAAACCAATATAAGATATGGCTAGCTTGATAAATTACAAGTAGCAGTGTAATCACAGTAGCTTAGGCTTTTGGCTCTTAGGTGGACTCATGCAGGCCACAGTAAATATTGTGCAGTTGTTACTATTCTGCTACTACCCAAAAAACAGATATAGTTTATTTTTATAAAAGCTGCATCAACCTTAGAGACAGCAGATATTCTGTGGAACCAGAATATTTCAGCTGTTGGATTTATTTGCTGTCATAAACTACTTTTGCTAATTTTTTGCATTATTATTAATTTTTCTTCATCACCAAATATTATAGAAAGAATAGAACTTTCTCTCTTGATAGTCTGTGGTGCATCTCTTTGGAGAAGCTTACCAAACTTTGGGCCTGTCTCTAAACATCAAGAGGACTAGAGTCTTCAGCCTGATCCAGGCCATGAATGTGACCTTCCACCCAAAATTGCCATTTAGGGTGGAGGTAGATAAGCACTTCCCTTACCTCAGTAGCTACCACTCTCACAGAATGAGCATTGATGAGGAGATCCAGCACAGGATACAATGTACAAGTGCCTCCTTTGGGAAATTACTTTGGTGTGTCTTTATTCATCATGATCTCTAGAAAAACAGTAGGGCTATGCGAGGCTTCGGACCATGCTTCGAATCCGGAGAAGCTTCGGACACTTCGGCAAAACCCGTGACATAGATGAGCCTGTGTGTGTTAAGGTGCAGTGGGCTGAAAACTGCAAGGATGGTGGCCCCTGCTCAGGCCACAAAGCCTGCCAAGTTTCAAGGAGTTAAGGGCAGGGGTTTGGGGGGAACTTCACCTCAAGCTGCTGACAGGCAAAACTTGTGACATGGGTGCTTTGCAACTCTGTCTGTCTTGGGGCAGGGGGTGGGGGGAGAACTACTGCAGGCCTGGCTGCTAAGCTACTGTGTTACCAGTTACCAATCAATCATGATTCACCTAGGGACCAGCTCAATATGTAGTTGCTAGCTAATGTAACCAGTTAATTAGCATCAATTAACACCTACAAAACCAGAAACTAAGGAGAGGAAGGAATCAATACAGACAATCAACTGCCCCAAGACAGACATGAGTTGCACAAACACCCATGTCACGAGTTTTGTCTGTCAGCAGCTAGAGGTGCAGGGCCCCAGAACCCAGAAGCCCTGCACTGATCTCCTTGACAGCTGGCAGGCTTCATGGCCTCAGCAGAGTCTACCATCCCTGCAGCTTTCACCCTGCTGCACCTTAACACACACAGTGTTACCCATGGCACAAGTTTTGCTTGTCCGTAGCTTTAGGTGCAGTTTCCTCCAAAGCCTTGCACTTATCTCCTTGAAACTTGGCAGGCTTTGTGGCCTGATCAGGGGCCACCATCCCTGCAGTATTCAGCCCGTTGCACCTTAACATACACACGGCCATCTATATCACGAGTTTTGCCTGTCAGCAGCTTGGGGTGCAGTTCCCCCCAAACCCCTGAACCTTCCAACCTGAAACTTGGCATGCTGTATGGCCTCACCAGGGACTACCTTCCCTGCAGTTTTTACCCCACTGTAGCTTAACATATACAAGTGATAGGAGTTTTGCTTTCAAGAATTTGGGGTGCAGCTCCCTCCAAACCTATGCATCTATATTCTTCAAACTTGGCAGGAGTTGTGGCCTTATCAGGAGCTATCACTTCTGCAGTTTTAACCTCCATGTGTTGTAACATATACACGTGGCATGAGTTTTTCTTTCAGAAATTTGGGGTGCAGTTTCCCTCAGATGCCTACACTGATCTTCTTGAACCTTTTTAGGCTACATGCTCTATGAAGAGGCTACCACTTCTGTAAATTTCATCCAAATCAGACAACAAACAACTAAGTTATAGATACTTCATTGATCCCCCATTATACCCTATGGCCAGATCTCTGAGGCCAGATCAAAGCAGAAACCTGGTCTGGTGCTCTGGATCAGATCCCTGGCATCCAAAGTGGCCAGATCTGAAACTGGATTGAGTAGCTGCTTACTCGCACAGGCCTAAAAGATAGCAAGATCCAGGTCTACAATGCTGCTATCACCCCCACTTTCCTCTACAGATGTGAAACATAGGTGACCTACCATCATGATATCAACATCCTGGACAGGTATCACCAACAATGCCTCTGGAAAATCCTCCACATCAAATGGGAAAAATGCCACCTAAATGCCAGGATCCTTGCTGAAGCCAGCACTACCAGCATTGAGTCAGTGATCCTCAACTCTCAAAAACAAGTGCTCTACTCTCAGTTTAGTAAAAGCCTGAGGTCTCAAGGCAGCCTAAATAAATACTACAAAGACACATTAAAAGCATTCTACATGTATAAAGGGCTTAGTCCATCTGTCTGTATGTCTGTCTGTCTGTCTGTCTGTCCATAACACTCTCAGAGAACTCTGATTGGTAGCCTCAGCAGCCAATCACAATATTTATGGAAACAACCAATCAGAGTGCTCTGCACAGACAGACACACATGGTGGAGTACTGCCATGACAGTGGGGATGGAGGGGATGGAGTGAGGGAGGTGAGGCCAGAGGTTCTTGCCTCACCTCCCCCCAGCCCTCCTCCTTGGAGGTGATAGCGGAGCAGGGTGTTCACAGTATGGCACTGACCTCACCCCCCAGCCCCTCTGTCCCTGCCATCATCTAGCAAATTGCCCATCAAGAATGACAGCAGGAACAGCACCGCCATGACAGTGGGGATAGGGGAGGCAAGGCCAGCACCATGTTGCTGCTGCCTCCAAAGGCTGGAGGGGGTGTGGCAAGGCCACCACTTGGAGGTGGCAGTGGTGTGGGGTGCTGGCAGAGGGGGATGGTGGGGCAAGCTCCCCCCCACCATTCCTGGGAGGCGGCAATGGTGCGGGGTGGTGGGTGGTGGTGCTCCGTCCCCCCTGCCTGCCCCAATCATTCTTGATAGGCAATTTGCTAGTACCTCAATAAAAAGGATACTGACATCAAGAGCTGTGAGGAGATGGCTGTCAACCAACTCCAATGGCACCACAACCTCAACAAAGTGGCAGTCCATTTTGAGGTAAAGTATCTTGCCCTTGAAGCAGAGAATAGAGAGTGGGGAAGGGAAAAGAAGAGGAATCCCAGCA
>NW_005842273.1:834261-862395 GCF_000455745.1 Alligator sinensis | reverse complement strand
TCTTTCCCGAGGAAAATCCTTCAACTTTTGCAGACAGATTTGTGGCTCAAGGATTGGACCCTTAAGTCTTCTTAAGACCCATCAATGAGCCAAGGTAGATAGCATCTTTGAATGAACAGATTGCCAGTGATAAGTGGTGCAAAGGATAGCATGGAAATGTCTCAAATTTGTGTAGGGTAATATCATTGGTGTCATGCTTATGAAGCAATATCTTTCTTTCTGACAAGGAGGAAAAATTCTGTTTCCCATAAGTTCAGTGCTGACACAGGGTAGTCTGCAAATGCCTATTAATATGAACATTTTTCGATTAGCAAGTGCAAATATGAATTTCATAGAAGAATATTTAGAGCTTAGATCATTGCATATCTAGAAAGAACTGTTAATAAAAAAATATTTTTAACACAAAATCACTCAAGAAATGTGAGTCCTTGTAAGATATTCTGATGCTTTTCATGCTCACATTTTAGTTCCTATGTAACCCTTTATATTGTTATATGTATAAGACCCACTGTATTCTAGATCCTTTCTGGACACACTTATCTATGTTTTCCTTATCCAAAAGACTTTACAAGCTAAAATGATAACATTCAAATATGTGAAATTAGGACAGAGGCAACAAAAGTAGTATAAATGAGTAATACTGTTGCCCTGTGAGGTCAGGCCAACTCTCAGGATCTCAATATTGCACTGTTAGACAGGAGGGTGTGACACAATTGCACATATACAAACACACAAATCAATTAGGTGCATACACACACATACACACCCACACTACCAGCTCAGGCACATACATATTCAAACCAGCCTAGTCACATGCATACCTGTCACCATTTCAAGCACATACACACTACACACTAAAAATTAAACAAAAATCAATTGTCAATACCTGCACACTCAGTACACATACACAGATCACTAATTCATATATGATGCACACAATGATATATATACATATATATGTATACACACACACACACTCACCAGTTCACACACATACAACCCACCTACAAATAGGTAAGTTTTACCTTGGATGGTACGGTATGTATGTGTGTGCTTGGGGTACCTGGGATACTTGGGGGAAGGTTAAGGTGAGAGAGAGAGAGTTAAAGTGTAGAGACTGAAAGTTGCCAGAACCAGGATTAAAACCAGTGGACTAGAGAGAAGCTGACTGAGGAACTGAGGCCTGGGTTTACTTAAGATCAGTGGCGCCCAGGGTTACTCGAGGTCACTGGTGCATGGGAAGGGGAAAAAAAAGAAGCCTGGTGGCAAGGAGGAGACAGCCAGGAAAGAGAGAGAGACAGAAACCTGGGAGGTTGGGGCTGGAAACAGGCTGGCAGCTTAGATATTGGGGGCGGGGGGGCAGATAAGTGGTGGCAAGGAGGAGACAGCCAGGAAAGAAACTGAGGCATAAACCTGGTTGCTAAGGGGAAAAGACAGTGGGAATAAGACAGTGGCAAAGAAACAGGGGGTTTGGAGGCAGAGACAAGCTCAGGACAGGTGTTGGAGGTGGAAGTGAGCCAGAAGCAGAAGAGGGAGAAATGAGACAGAAGTTAGAGGGGTGAGGGGTAGAGATTGGAGCAGGGCTGAACCATAGTAAAGCAAAACTCAACTCGGGGTCCAAATAACAGGTTTATTAAACAGAAATTGCACTACATAGCCCCATGAAGTTATTGGTTCACACACACACACACACACTCTCTCTCTCTCTCTCAATGGCAGCAAGAGAAAGAGATTCAGTGGAAGGGTTGGAGTCCAGGTATGGAAGAGAAGCAGAGTCCAAGTCCTTAGTTGAAGAGAGGGTGGGGGGGTGATAGCTACCTATCTAGGCTGGAAAGGGATTTTTGTCCAGTAGGTGTTGTCCAGAGGGGGGTCGCCATCAGGGCCTCTGGGTGGAAAGGTGGTGGTCCAGATGGAGAGGGTGTCCCAAGGAGTCAGTCTTCATTACCCCTTTTATGGGGCAGACTACCTCTGATCTCCTACGGGGAGGGCCTGTCCAGGCAAGGTCAGTCCTGTTCCAGAGGGCTCCAGGTGTTGTTACTGAGCATGTGCAGCCTTGCCACAATGGTGGGTTACCTCATCTTTTGTTTCTTGAATGCTGAGGGTGGTTCCAAGGGCTGGGTCATTGGTCCAGGTATTGGTGTTGATGGTTTGGTCATTCAGAGGGAGCTATTTTTAGACCTATTGCCATTGTCTCTCAAGCACCCTCATTCATCCCCATTCATTCAGGAACCAAGTTACATTGGAGGGGTAGGTATGAATCATGGATTACACAACCGGGCCTGGGGACAGGATGGACACTTGGCAAACAAAATGGAAACTTGACATGACTTATGCTAACTTACATATGTAGGCCTAAATCATATAGTATCAGTAAAACAGTAACATAGAACAGTAAATATCAATATAAACATAATTATTATACAATATAAAGAGGAGAAAAACCAAAACAAATACAACTTGCTACCAAAATAAAATTCTGAAGCTTATCCTATGTCTTAGCTCACTTATACTTATGTATAGGGAACAGAGAGGGAAGACAATGTCAGAAATGGTTGGGGAAGGGGAGGTAATGCATTAGGAAAAAAAAAGAAAAAGAAAAACTAGGGTTTTGCTACAATACACCTTGTCATCTGTCTTCTTTTAAGCATGTTTAAATACGTACTCAATAGAAAGTTGTACCTGTCACGTTAGTGCAGGGACATAATGTTTTTACTTTTTATGTTGGTGAATTCAGGATTCTGTCATTCATTTCCTCAATGCCTTTGTTCATGTAATCAAGATAGGAAAGGTACTTGGGCAGGGGGGCTTCTGAAAAATGTCAGGAAAAAGATGGTGTGCTGAATTTTAATTCTGCCTTGTTACAGAATTCCCCATTATATCCATAGGATTTACTAACACTGCTATTTACATCAGCTACGCCTGCCAACATTTATATCATTTGAACTTCATTTACATTATTTTTTCTTTATTAGCTGCTTTGCCTGCCTATTTGGTTTAATTAATTTTCCTGTTTGGTTCAGATTATTTGGATGGAAACACATACCAAAGAAAGTAATGAGAGCATTCATGGGGTTTGATATTTTGAAGACAAAATTATCAGACATGCAAGACTTCAGATTCTTCATGCATTAGACAAGAAATTTAATACATGGTCATTTTACTGTCTCTGTCTTAAATTATCCTGGTGGAAACCTAAGGTATAATGCAAGTGACAACTTCAGAGAGTATTTTAGTATCTGATGTGTTTCTGTATCACTGGAAGTAAATTTGGTATAGAATTGAATATCCTATTTTTAGCCTCAGGCTTATTCTACATCAGGAAGGTAATGCACAAACAGTTTTTGTTGCCTTTTATTACAAAATATAATTGTTTCAGCTGTTCTTTCTTTCTTCTCCATTCTGCAGATCCTTAAAGTAGAAGGCTTGTAGGCACAATAATCTGTTGTTGTAGCTGAGTAACCTTCATTTTCCATCCAAAGTGTCTTTGGGCACTTCAAACAGAAATATTGCAAACTTCTGCAAAATGACTTATCCACTAACTCTAGAGCCAAAGTCATTATCCTAAATTTACAGCCAGAGAACTAGACTTCCAGTTGCCTGGGCCTGCATCCAATTGTATTCTAAGTAAAACCGTTCTCTATACACCATAATCACAATAAAGTCCACTTCTCCATCTTTTATTAAAGAGCTTTAAGGCAATTTTCTGCAACAACTCCTCAATAATCTCATGACATTGCCCTTAAGGAACTAAAAGTAAGGGAGCTATTGTCAAGATGGAAAACTTGCACCAAAAATGGGAACGTTGTTAAATAATCAAGTTTTTCTAACTTATATCTTCAACATGTTGAGACATCACATATTACAAAAACCTGAAAAAGAAAATATACTTGCAGGTGAAATATAGATTTCTAAATAGGCTTTCTTGATGATTATTATGATACCTAAGTGAACTTATAAAGACATCCAATATAGGAATACACATATGGAAATACATTCTTGTCACTAATAAAAAGCAATGGCTTTGCACCAATCTCAAATTACCAAAGGGCTCATTTATATTTAATACAAAACATCTATGGTAGCTGTGTGCAACTATGGTAATTATGTGAGAATGTGTAGTAAAGATTAACTTGATTAGATCCTATTGTATATGGGTATGTACAGATATTACACTTAGATCAATTTAACTAGGGTTAGTTCTGTCATGGTCCACTAGGCTGGCTGGCTTAGTGGCTAGAGCTGGTCACAGACCTTGGAATTGCAGGGGTAAGGGTCAGGAACACAAGTCAGGAGTCAAAATGCAAAGCCAGGGTCAGGAGATGGGAATCAGAAACCTAGTTGGCAAGGCTGAAGGAAAATCAACAGGGCAAAGTTGAAAAGTAAACCAAACCAAGGTCAGGACTGAGGAAGCAGACCTGCAGGGATAATCCAAAGGCTGAAATCTAGGAGAAAGCTGAAGGCAGGGTAAGAAACCAGGAAGTCAGAGATGATTCTGGATCAGGAGCTGCTCAGGCTATAGATGAGTGTGTTGTGCAGCAAGGCTCATGTGCTGGAAGAGTTCCTTAAATGTTGTTCCAGAACCAAACAGAGGGATGGGGCCTTGGCATGGGTGGCGGGGGCAGCTAATCTTGGTTAGTAGTAACTGGGTCAATTGATATAACAAAGATACAGGGCAAGAGCCTGCCAGAGCCTTATGGAGAAGACCTAGGCTGTAGTGCAGCAGCCTTATAGTATTCTCAAGGGTGGCTTTCAGGTGTCCTGGAGTGAGGTTTATTAGGATAAGTTTGATGGAAGTCTTTTACAAGGTCTGGTGCATGGACATTGCTGACTGATTCTCAGGAGTGGTCCTCCAGCACATACTATTTCCAGTCTACTAGCTAGCGTAATTTCCCCTGATCATCTTGTAGTCTAGAATCTGGTCAACTGAAACTACTCTTGACCTTGGATTTGAATGGTAGTTGGAGGGTTGGTTGTTTGGTCTGGAAATGGCTTCTCCTTTTAAGGCTAGGGAGACATTAAAAACTGGGTGTATGTTCATGGTCCTGGGGAGCCTTAATCTGTATGTAGCTGGGTTGATAACTGCAGTGATTGGGAAGGGGCCCAAATAAAGGTATTCCAGAGAGAGTGAGCAAGGACAGAAAATAGGACAGTTTGGGAGCAAGAGGAGGAAGAGAAAGAGGAGGCAGCCACCAGATCGTGCCCTGGAAGTTAAGTGAGCCAGGGCTCTCTGTGTGTTTGGCTTGGTGAGTGTTTGTTTTGTTGGTTGTGTGTTTGGGCATGTGCTCTAAGCAGCTAGGAGTTCTGCTAATTGAGTAATTGCTTCCTGTGTCTGACAAAAGCCCTAACAAGGAGGCAGAGCCAGTCCAGGTACAAGGAAGTATAAAAGGAGACTCCCTGACTGATCAGGGAGTGAGCAAACAGGGGCAGCAAACAGGGTAGTTTGTAAACAGTTTGCTGCCCAACTCTTCGAAGAAAAGCCTTTAAGATGAGTTCTTCCTTTCATTAAGAGTAACTAACTTAGGCTGCTTAGTGACATGGGAAAAAACATAACAGTGTTTTACTTTCAGCTCATTATGCCCCCATACCAAGTCCATGCCCAGAAGAGGAATTGCATCAGTTTGACCCAGCTCCCCAGCCTCTGTATAGCTTGGGTGCTTCAGCGGGACTTTTTTGTGCTTTTATTTAATAGCTGCTTCAATTAACTATTCGATAAAAGCACCAAAAAACCTTAGTGGTGTTTTAGCTACTTACAGGAATCACTTCAGTTTAAACCAGCTTGCACATGAGCTATACAGACACTGGGCAAGCTGGGTCAAACTGAAGTGAATTTTCTTCCAGTAAAACGCTGCGGGTTTTTTTTTTTCCATGTCTGTCAGTGCACATTGATATTTAATGCAAGTCGCTAAAACTCAGCAGTTAGATCCATACTCAAGTCCTTTATTTAACTAGCGAGCAGAGAGAGTGGGGAGCTTCCTTGGGAGTTTACCCAGAAACTCTCTCTCTCACCTTCCTTCACTGTAAGCTTGGTGAGAGGAAGCAGGTTAGCAGGGGAAGGGGAATATTTCAGGACCAAGTAGCACGGAACATGCCACCATACGTGGGAGATTTGCTAGGAAAGGTTTTCTTGGAGAGGGGGGCAGGAAGTTTCTGGTTCTTGATTCTTCTGGTCAAGGGGAACAGCCTGGGCAGGAGTGGATGTATCCTGTAGATCAAGGCATGGCTGTACAGATGGTGTAAGCAGCAGGGCTTTGGCTTCATGGGATGTTGTTCCAAGAAGAAGGATTGATAGGAAGAGATGGGATACCCCTGATGAAGAAAGGGAAGAACATCTTCACAGACATATTTGCTAAACTTAGTGAGGAGGGCTTTCAACTAGGTTTGTTGGGGGATGGAGAACAAAGCTATGAGGAAGTGGGAAAACAGGTGACCTGCAAAAAGCACAAGCAGGAGGTAGTAACAGAGGAGGCCTTCTCATTCTTCCTGAGAAAGTAGGGCAATAATCTAGTTACCTCAGATGTCCCTATATGAATGCACAGAGCCTGGGAAATAAGCAGGAAGAATTGGAAGTCCTCACGGAGTCATGGAACTATGATGTGATTGGAATAACAGAGACTTGGTGGGATAGCTTGTGCAGCAGAGCGATGAGCAGGGCTCTGAGTCCCTCCCTCAGTCCCGACCATGCCCTGTGGTACTGTGGGGAACTCAGAAATTATTGGTTTCTGGGTGGGGAGAAAACCCAACCTGGAGTAGATCCCAGGGAGGACCAAGAAAACCCCACACACATTAACTCATCTGAGAGTATGGCAATGAGGCAGCCAAAGGAGGGGTGAGTTGATTGGTCACCTGGTGTCTGGAAGAAGAGTTAAAGGCAGATGTCTCTGACCAGAAGAAGGAGGTGAGAAGGAGTGGAGGTTCCTGGCTGCAATGGTCTCAAATGTGATGAGAGGGGAGAATGGCCTCAGCCTTTTCTGTTATTGTATATTTCTGTTACACCGGTGGATGTGGAGAGAGTGTAGCGGTGGTGGAGCTCCCAGCCAGCACTGCCCTGTTTAAACACACAGGGGAACCAAACTAGCAAGTCTGGCCAGCCCTTTAAGGGAAAAGTTCAATGTGGACAGTGACTACTACAAGTGCTAAATCCTACCTGTTCCCATGGGGGACTTCAATCACTCTGACCTCTGTTGGGAGGGTCATATAGCAGTGCACAGGCAATCCAGGAAGTTTTTGGAGAGAGCTGTGGACAACTTCCTGGTGCAGGTGATGGAGAGGCCAAGCAGGGGCCATGCTCTTCTCAACCTGCTGCACACAAACAGGAAAAAATGATGGGGAATGTAGAAATGGACAATAATTTGAGAGCAGCGACCATGAGGTGACTGAGTTCAGGATTCTGAGGAAAGGAAGGAAGGATAACAGTGAAGTAAGGACACTGGACTTCAGAAAAGCAGACTGACTCACTCAGGGAACTCATAGGATCCCCTGGGAAGCCAGTCTGGGGATGAAACGAGTCCAGGAGTGCTGGCTGTATTTTAAGAAATCTTACTGAAGGTTCAGAAACAAACTATTCTGATGCATGGGAAGCCTAGCACGTATGGCAGAATACCAGCTTGGCTTAGCAGGAAACTCTTTAATTAGGTGAAACAGAAGAAGAAAGCATTACAAGAATTGGAAATTTGGACAGATGAGTAGGGAAGAATATAAGAGTATTACTCTGGCATACAGTAATGAGATTGGAAAGGCCAAAGACAATTTGAGTGGCAGCTTGCAAGGGTAACAAAAAGGATTTCTACATGTCAGCAACAAGAGGAAGATCAGAAGTGTGGGTTCTTTACTGAATAGGGGAGGCAACCTAGTGACAGATGATGCAGAAAAGGCTGAATTACTCAATTCCTTTTTTAACCTCAGTATCCACAAGCAAGGTCAGCTCCTAGACAATTGCACCTGGCAGCACAGTTTGTGGAGCAGGTGAGCAGGCACCTATGGCAAAATAACGGGTCAAAGACCATTTCGGAAAGCTGGACATGCTCAAGTCCATGGGGCTTGATGCAGTGCATCAGAGGGTGCTGAGGAAGTTGGTTGATGTGATTGCAGAGCCGCTGGCCATTATCTTTGAAAACTCATGGTGATTGGGAGAGATCCCGGATGACTGGAAAAGGACAAACATAGTGCCCATATTTAAGAAAGGGAAAAATAATCTAGGGAACTACAGACTGGCAGCCTCACCTCAGTCCCTGGAAAACATAATGGAAAAGATCCTCAAAGAATCTATTTCTAAGCACTTGGAGAAGAAGTTTAGGAACAGTTAGCATGGATTCAACAAGGGCAAGTCATGCCTGACCAACCTGATTTCTTTCTGTGATGAGATGATTGACTCCATGGATGCAGGGAGACCAGTAGATGTGATGTACTTTCATTTTAGCAAGACCTTTAATACAGTCTCCCACAACACTCACAGGCAAGCTAAGGAAGTTTGGGCTGGATGAATGGACTGTAAGGTGAATAGAAAACTGGCTGGATCATCAGGCTCAGAGGGAAGTAATACATGGCTCAGTATCTAGTTGGCAGTTGGTATCAAGTGGAGTGCTCCAGGGCTTGGTCCTGGGGCCAATTTTGTTCAGTATTTTCATTAATGATCTGGAAGTTGGAATGGAGTGCACCCTCAGCAAGTTTGCAGATGACATCAAGCTGGGTGGAACATAGATATGCTGGAGAGTAGGGCTAGGATTTGGAGAGAAAAACTGGAGGATTGGATCAAAAGAAATCTCATGAGGTTCAACAAGGACAAATGCAAATCCCTGTACTTAAACCAGAACTTTCCCACGCACTGGAACAGGCTGGGGACTGACTGGCTAAGCAGAAGCTCTGCAGAAAAAGACGTGAGGGTTACGTGAGGGTTACAGTGGACAATAAACTGAATATGGGCCAACAGTGTCCCCTTATTACAAAAAAAGCTAACAGACAATTAGGCTACATTAGTAGCAGTGTTGCCAGCAGATCAAGAGAAGTCATTATTCCCCTCTGTTCAGCACTGGTGAGGCCCCATGTAGAGTGCTGGGTCCAGTTTTGGGCCCACCACTACAGAAAGGTTGTGAACAAATTAGAGTCTGGCAGGGGGCAAAAAAATAGTTAAAGGGCTAGGCAACATGTTTTACACAGAGATGCAGAATGAACTGGGATTATTTAGTCTGGAGAGAAGACTGAGGGGGGATTTAATAGCTTCCTTCAAATACCTGAAAGGTGTTTCCAAAGACCTATACCGTTCTCAGTGATGGCAGATAATAGAACAAGGAGCAATGGTCTCAAGTTGCAACAAGGGAAGTTTAGGTTAGATATTAGGAAGAATTTTATCACTAGGAGGGGAGTAAAACACTGAAATAGGATATCCACAGATGGTGGTGGAATCTCCATCCTTAAAGTTTTTTAAGACCTGGTTAGACAAAGCACTTGACAATGAGATTATCCCAGCTATTGTCCTGCTTTGAGCAGGCATTTGGACAAGATGACCTCCTGAGGTCACTTCCAGTCCTACATTTCTGTGATTCCATTATTCTAGTTTGGTGGATGGATGCATAAATTGCAGGTTGCAGGTGGATAGCCAAACCTTATCCCCCAGCAAGAAGGCTTGTGCTCCTTGAACATTCACATCAGCAAACCTCTTATTTGTTTCCTGGCAGCTCCCAGATTTCCCTTCAGTTCTTTTTAGACACAGTGGATATGATTGACCAGACTGCCTGGTGGGAGGTCTGGGAGGGCAGGAGATTAACCAGGGAGGAGGGCAGGTATGATGGGGTGGAACCATCATTTAACTAAAAGGAAATTGGTTTGTGAAGGCATGATTGGAATTAGTATATGCAAGGGCTGTAGGGCTTGAGCCTGCCTGAGCCTTATAGACCCAGTCTGTAGCACAGGAGCTTTGGAAGGTTGACCTACATTTTTTTTTTTTTTTTTTTTTGGAGGGCAGAAGGGACCTGAGCAGATCATCAAGTCTGACCCCCTGCCATGGCAGGAAAAGGTACTGGGGTCAAACGACCCCAGCAAGGTGTTTGTCTAAACTCCTTTTAAAGACCCCCAGGCCAGGAGCCAGCACCACTTCGCTTGGAAGTTGGTTCCAGATCCTAGCCGCCCTGACTGTGAAGTAGTGCCTCCTGATGTCTAGTCTACCCTCTGCCAGCTTGTGACCATTATTTCTAGTCACTCCTGGTAGTGCTTGGGGGAACAGGGACCTCCCCCCACCAATGCCTGCTGGTCCCCTCTGACTAGTTTGTAACAGGCCACTAGATCCCCAGCCTCAGCCTCCTCTTGTGGAGGCTAAACAGGTTCAGGTCCCTTAGCCTCTTCTCATAGGGCCTGCCCTGCTGCCCCCGATCATGCGGGTGATGCTCCTCTGAACCCTCTCAATGCTATCCACATCTCTCCTGAAGTGCAGTACCCAGAACTGGACGCAGTACTCCAACTGCAGCCTGAGCAGTGCCGCATAGAGGGGGAGGATCACCTCCTTGGACCTGCTCAAGATGCATCTGTGGATGCATGGCAAGGTACGGTTGGCTTTCCTGACCTCGTCCCCACACTGTCGGCCCATGTTCATTTTGGTATCAATGATGACTCCAAGATCCTTTTCTGCCTCTGCACTGACAAGAAGGGAGTTCCCCAGCCTGTAGCCCCCCCCACACACACACACATCTTAGTGTCGTCAGCAAATTTGAATAGGGTGCTTTTTACCCCCTCGTCCAAGTCACTAATAAAGATGTTGAACAGCATGGGTCTGAGGACCGAGCCCTGGGGGACCCCACTGCCCATGTCCCTCCAGGTCAAAAATGACCCATCCACCACCACTCTCTGGGTGCGGCCCTCCAGCCAGTTAGTGACCCATTTGACTGTGTAGGTGTTGACACCACAGTCCCCTAGTTTTTTTTAATGAGAATGGGGTGAGAGACAGTGTCGAAGGCCTTTGTGAAGTCCAGAAAGACTACATCCACTGCTACCCCTGCGTCTAAGGATTTTGTGACTGGTCATAAAAGGCCACCAGGTTGGTCTGACAGGACCTGCCTCTAATGAACCCATGCTGAACTGTACACATTTTAGGGAAGTTAAATCAGGCAAAAAATGGCCATCCGATCTAACTTAGTTCATCCACATGTAGATCTTAAATGTAGATGAGCCTAACTAGGGTTTGGTTGATCCAAGTGCTTATGTGTACAGATATTTGGGAAGGTAAGATTTGGCAAAAGATGGCCAGCCCATTCTAACTTTAGTTTACATAAAGGATTAACTTTGTAGATCAGGTTACCCCATGCCCAATCTGATCTGAATGTGTACCAGCACAGCCCTGAATGGACAACAACCCTGCCCTGTGAATGCACCAGCCTACCCCTGGAACCACTAGCCCCAACCCAAACCACCCCAAAACCACCACTCCCCCTGCAGACTTGCTAGTCCAGTGGTTCTCAGAGTATGAGGTGGGCCTCCTGGGGAGGCGACATTATGTCAAGGGAGGAATGAGCTGTGAGTTTTTTTGTTTTTGAAGTGAGGTTTTATGAGTTTTTAAAAGTTATTTATTTTAAATGTATTACATTTTAAAATAACTAAAAATAAAATAATGCAAATCTAATTTTGCTTAGCAACCATGAAATGTCAGATGTACATTGTGTTGTTTTTTGTAAATAAATGTACAAACCTCAGCAGCGCTCTTAGTAAGAAACTGCTTAAATGACACACTACCTTAATAGCTAAACCCATAGGCACATGCACTTGCAGCAGCTCAAATTGAATTGACACAAATTTGAGCTGGGGTTTTTTTGCCTCAGCACATATGCCCAGACTCGCATTGGGCTGTGGGGTGTTATGCCACTTGAGGTAAAATAACCTTGCCCAGCTTCTCCCAGAAATGTAGCCAGGGGGAGCTAAAGGCTGTGCTGGCCACAGCATTTTAAAAACCTGCCCTGGCCAGCAGCTCAGGGCTACGTGCCCTAAGGAATTTCTATGGCCTGGCCACTTAGTATCTGGGAACACTACCCCTTGTGTCAGATAGACTGCTGAAGCAGTATCCCCAAACTCACTTTTAAAAATGCCCCAAAATCCATGTTCTTCCACAAGTAGAACAAAAGACCACGATATATATGAGAGAGAGGTCAGTCAGGCAATGTTTTATTGCTATATTTACAATGTTAAAGCAATTTGGAAGCCTACCAGTGTCCCTATCAACATAATAAGGTAAATTCTAAATATCTTCATGTTTTGATGTTTGCTTTTGGATTTCTTATCAAACAATGGGTGTGTGATGGGGGAAGTGGGGTTTGCAGGAGGGGGGTGGGGAAGGGGGCATGGATGTGTGGGTGGGTGTGGAAGGATGTGGGGATGTAGGTCAGTGTGTAGGTAGGGATGGGAGATTGGGGGACTGTGTAGGGTGGGGGCTTCTCAGGAGGGGCTTCCATGCACATGGGCCCAACACACTGTGGCAGGTAGTCCCTGTAAGTGACTGGGCCCAGATCACAGCCCTAATCTGCCCGAAAGCACACCGTGCCATGCGGCACCCTGTGAAGTGGGGCTGCAGCTGTGTGATGTGGCAGCAGAAGCACAGGTGCCAGGCAGCTAGGGACGAGCCCCACTATCCCCCACTGCCCTGCACCACATTGGGGTCCTGAGCGGCCCCGATGGTCACTGCTACTGCCAGTGAGTGCAGGAATCCTGGGGCCAGCAGGGATGTGAGTATGGGCTGAGGCTAGGGAAATGAGCAGGGAGCTGGGGTGGAGGGGGGGATGGGACCCACCCCTTCAGAGGTGCCCCTCTCATGGTCTCCCCCCCTCCAGCCCCCGCACCCCCTGCTTACTTGGCACAGGTCCCAGTTGCTGTAGCTTGCACTGGGGAAAGGACCAGCCATAGAGATGCTCTGGCTCGCTACCAGAGAATCTCTATGGAGGACCAAGCCTCCGGTTGCCTCAGAGCATGGTCTGGGACTGTGCCCTGCCCTGCTTTTTTCTTCCAGGATATTTTTAGATACCTGGATTATTATGGCCAGAACCAAAAGGGTTAATGAGCAATTTATAGCAAAAAAGAAATCTGCTTTTTGAGAGTATCTGATAAAGGCACATTATGAAACTGCTTCCTGTAAATGCTTCCTGTCTGTCTGGAGTATAATCATAACATTATATATATATAACTGTTTATACCAGTCATAAGACTGGCATAAGTTTTAAAAAGCAGAACTAAAAAATATAACTGCAGACTTAGCTGATTTAATAAATTTTTGCTTAAAGGTCAAAAAAGATTAACAAACCTAACCACAAGGTATAATTAACACATCTTAAAAAAATTGTAAGTAGGATGGATTTGGGCAGAAATAATGCTAATCTCAGACTCTAAAGTGATGTGGTGTGATTTGTTTATTAGGTAAACCCAAGTTTGGGCAGTAACCTATTATAATATTTTAAAGCACCTTTTAACCCCATAGGGTAACAGCTATAGGGTAAGATTGTGAGTGGCTCTAAAGCCAACAGATTAGTATAGAACAGGATATAAAAAAACACGCATGTTAAGTGACCAGCAGGAAGTACGGAACAGAATGGTCATTGCTGTCCCATGCCCCTGGAGCCTTTACTCCCAGAGTGAGCGAGGACCAGATCCTGACTGAGGGAACTTCCCTGATATTTCCTCCGACAGTGTGGATATGGAACACCTGACTTCGCTGAATCAACTTGACGTGTACCTGACACTGAGGGACTATCGATAAGTTGCTAATCAAGTGCGAACTCTGTTGATTTGTCTGTCTGTTTTTATTATCACTGCCAATTTTTAACTTTTATTGTTATGTTGTCTGTTTATTAGCTTAACCTTTTTACTGTTATATGCGCAAAAGATTTTTTTGCTGTTATAAGTAAAATTTATTTTTATTGTTATAAGTGAAACTTGTCATTGCTTCACTCCCAACTTTACCTCCTCCATCCTGAACCAAACAGCCCAGTGGCTGATACAGTTGCAGCACTCAGTCAGCCTGCAACCAAATTGATACACTCACAGTACCCAGCTGGCCTGTGACACTGGATATCCAGGTGTCAAATTTTGCCCCTGTACTGCATATATAAAGCACAGGGAATTTTTTTTTTGCTCCTGCACATGCATATTGCAGCATCTCAAATGGGTTCAAGGTGCTGCAAAGGCATATGAGCACTCATGTGGACAGGCCCGTAGATTGTTTTTCAGAGGAAGCTCAGTGAATTAACAGGACAAAAAAAAATAGTTGTACTTTGTACTGTGTATAGTACTCTTAACATGAATGCTACTGAGACTTCTTACCATGTGGCTTTGTGCATTGCCAGTGAAGGCAAGGCTCACAACACAGTTGAGAAACTACTACTTCCAGCTGCAAAGGATAAGGGCTTGGTGATGAATGGTCAGAATGCAGCATCACAGCTAGATGTGATCCCACTTTTGAATGTCAGCTTCACACAGTATTGCAGAGATGGTCACTGATGCAAAAGAACAGCTCTTAGTAAGTGTTCGTCAGAGCCCATATTATTCTAATCAGATAGAAGAGTCTACTGATATATTAAATGCTACATAGGAACTGGTGTATATTTCTTTTTCTACAGCAACAGAATTAAAGGAGAAATTTCTGTTTTGCTCTGCCCACATGAGCAACTGGTGAAGAGCTTTTAAAACTGTTAAATACTTTTATCCAAGACACAGGCCTTGCCTGGGGATGGTTTTTTTTTGGAAATTGCAACAATGAAGCACAGTCTATGATAGGATGGCATAGCAGGTTTGTGACAACAGTACAAGAAGTGACCCTCACAGCAACCTGGAATCATTGTATGATCCAGAGACAGGAACTGGCTGCTAAGAAGATGCCAGAAGAGCTCAGCAATGTTCTTTCGGTAAAAACTGTAAACTTTATAAAAAGTCTCACCTATTTAATTCAAGAGTTTTTAGCATGTTATGCAGAGATGGGGGCAAGCTTCATACATTTGTTGCTAAACACAAAAGTATTTTGGCTGTCTAGGGGAAAGATGCTGACAAGACAATGTAAACTATGTGATGAAGTCTATTTTTCTTGCCAGTAGTAACTCCCAACTTCTTCGGTATTTCAGTGACACTCATTGGGTATCTTCACGGGTGAGATGAAAATGTGTTCATTGCAGTTGATGAGATAGCAGTATTCATTAACAAACTTCAACTGTGGTCTTCACGTGTGCAGCAGGGATCTGTTTGCATGTTTTCAACACTGAAGGATGTTGTGCAATAGGGCTGTGTGAAGCTTCAGTCCCTGGTTCGATTTGGCCCAATTTGGTAGCCGAGTCTTCAAATCTGAATCTAATCAGGAGACCCTTTAATTTCTTCGAATCAAATCAGAACCTTCCAAATCAATTCAGAGAGATTCAGAGATTCGGACATCGACACAGCTTTAAATGTTTTTTCTACATACCTCAAGGTAGCAGGTGGCTAGTCAATGCTGTGATGGTGGGGCGGATGGAGTGTCCCACAGGAGCATGGGGGTGCCCAAGAGTACTCAGCAACAGACCCAGAAATGGACCAGAACCACTTCTGGTCCACTTCTGGCTCTGCCAGAAAGCATGCAGTGATGTCCCCCTGCACCACTCTGGCTTGGCAGCTGGTGCCTCCTGGGTTTGAGAGGGCACCCAGGGACCCCCCATGGCCAATTGCTGAGCTGGGAGGGTACAGGAGGGGGCCTCCAGTGCACTCCTCGGAGGACTTCCTGTCCACTTCTGGGTTCACTATTGAGCATTCAGCCCCACCCGCCTGCACTTCTGTGGGACGTCCATTCTCCCCAGCATGACAGCATTCATGGACCATGCCTGGTACCTTGAGGTATGTAGAAAAAAACATTTAAATCTGTGTCTATGTCCAAATGAACAAGTGAACAAGTTAAGAGGCTGTGACTTGGATGACTACACAGTCCAGTGGGTGGCGAATTGCCTAGAGGGTCATACCCAGAGAGTCATAGTGGATGGGTCGGTATCGACCTGGAAGGGTGTGGGCAGTGGGGTACCGCAGGGCTCAGTCCTTGGACCGATACTCTTCAATGTCTTCATTGGTGACTTGGATGAGGGAGTGAAGTGTACTCTGTCCAAGTTTGCGGATGACACAAAACTGTGGAGAGAAATGAACACACCGGAGGGCAGGGAACAACTACAAGCAGACCTGGACAGGTTGGACATATGGGCAGAAAACAACAGAATGCAATTCAACAAGGAGAAATGCAAAGTGCTGCACCTAGGGAGGAAAAATGTCCAGCACACCTACTGCCTAGGAAATTACCTGCTTGGTGGCATGGAAGCGGAAAGGGATCTTGGAGTCCTAGTGGACTCCAAGATGAACATGAGTCGTCAGTGTGACGAAGTCATCAGAAAAGCTAATGGCACTTTATCGTGCATCAGCAGACACATGACGAACAGAACCAGGGAGGTGATAATTCCCGTCTATCGGGTGCTGATCAGACCACAGTTGGAGTACTGTGTGCAGTTTTGGGTGTCGCACTTCAAGAGGGATGTGGATAACCTGGAGAGGGTCCAGAGAAGGGCCACTCATATGGTTAGGGGCTTGCAGGCCAAGTCCTATGAGGAGAGACTAGGGCACCTGGACCTCTTCAGCCTCCGCAAGAGAAGGTTGAGAGGTGACCTTGTGGCTGCCCATAAGTTCATCGTGGGGGCACAGAAGGGAATTGGTGAGGCTTTACTCACCAAGGCGCCCCTGGGGGTTACAAGAAATAATGGCCACAAGCTAGCGGAGAGCAGATTTAGACTGGACATTAGGAAGAACTTCTTCACAGTTAGAGTGGCCAAAGTCTGGAATGGGCTCCCAAGGCAGGTGGTGCTCTCCCCTACCCTGGGGGTCTTCAAGAGGAGGTTAGATAAGCATCTAGCTGTGGTCATCTAAACCCAGCACTCTTCCCTGCCTATGCAGGGGGTTAGACTCGATGATCTATTGAGGTCCCTTCTGACCCTAGCAGCTATGAATCTATGACTCTATGAAATCGCTGATTCTCCGAATCAGCATCGAAACTTTAGATTCAGATTTGGCCGAATTGAATCGGGGACAGTGATCTGGATTAACAAATCAAATTGCTGTCCCTGATTCAGGCTGAATCTGAATCCAAATCGAATACACATTATTTTGCATACCCTTATTGTGCAATAGTGCAGTGATCTGTCAGTTGACAGTATCCAGGATGTAAATGTTCACCACTTTGGGGTCTGTAGGAGCAATTTCATGAATGCTTTCCTGAAGTGGGCAAAACCAAATGTAATCAGTGGATCAAGAACCCATTCACCTTTAAGCCAATCCCTACAGATATGCTCAAAGAAGAGGAAGGCCTTATTGATCTGTCAAGTGACCAGGAAATGCAAAATACATTTTCACAAATGCCAGCCACAGACTTCTGGTTATTGGTGAGATATGAATTTCCTGAGTTAACACACTGGGCTCTTCCACCAATCCCCTCCCCAAGGACCTGCTAGCCTTTCTGATCCCACCAAACCCCTGCTGCAGACCCATTAGCTCCCCCAATTCACTGAAACCACCCCCAGACCCCACCAAACCCCTGTGGACCCACTAGCCTCTCCAATCCTGCCTCCAAAGATCCCACTAATCCATTCCATGGACCTCCTAGTTCCTCCAGTCCCACCAACCCCCATCCCCATAGACCCACTAGCATGAGTGACTGGTGCCTCCTGAATCTGGGGAGGCACCTGCAGAAGCCACCTCTGGTGGAGGCCCTGTTGGGGAGGGGGGAAAGAGCACCAGCCGTGCCAACAGCATTGGTGTCAGCCATCGGGGGGGAACTGGCCCCACCAGGGGGGCGGGGGGCATGTGCACCACCGTGCATCCCCTACCAATTGCCTATGCCCACTAGCTCCCCTGATCCTTCCTGCCCCTCCTTCCACTCTGACTTAGATTAGGCTGTCAGCAATGGTGAATATCTCTATAACCAGCACCCAATCTACAATCATATAACTTAAAGCAAACCATGTGATTGTAGAATGGAGCCTGGGAATGTTTATACATGGCATATGTGTGTGTGTGGTTAATATATTAAGGAAATGTTCAATTAAGCAATAATAATAATAAAAAGATCTCTTCATATATTAAAATCAGTTCACTATTTCCAGAGAAGTTTCCAGGGTATGCTTTCTATACTGCTTAGAACATAATGGGTGCATCTACAAGAGATGCTAACTGTGCAGCAGCCTAATAACACTGCAAAGGAGGACACAGGGCAAAACCCATGCTAATACACTACTGCAAAGTAGTATTAAACTACTGCACAGTTAGCCTCACTAAGTAACTGTGTGCCGGTGCTACCGTGCAGTAGCACCAGTTACTGTGCATTGATTTAGTACTTGGTTATACAAGTACTAAACTTAATGCATGGTAACTATGGCATATTAAGGAACATGTGGACATACCCACTGATTTGCAGTATTTAGTTTTAGGAGAAAAACAAGCAGTGATCAAACTGGGCATTTTTCCCCCCCAAAATAAATTCACCAAGAAATTAAGTTTTGGGGGGTGTATTACATTGGAGTCCTAAGGTAGGCTGAGATACCCCCCTGGTAGCACAACTTTTTTACTTTGTTTTAAAATGACATTTTTATTTAAAAAATCACTTAAATGAGAAAAACTATGATTTTTTTCTAAGGTTTAAACAACCTATAAATAAAATCAGAACATTTCAAACAAGGGTCAAACAAGGTGTTTCAGACTGATATGAAATATATATTTTTTAATATTGGGGGGAAAAATCTAATAGACTGTTCTTTCTGAATTTTCTGTTTGGCTACCAAACCAAAAACCATTTTCCCTAAAGCTCCAAACTACAGATCTTTCCCCATTTTTGGTACAATTTTGGTGTTAAAATTTAACACTGTCAATGGTAATAATTTAGGAAGGTCTATCTGTCAGAATTATTTTTATGTATTTTTTTGGTTAAATTCTACTCTTACCAAATCCAAACCAAAAGAAATTGTCCAAAAGATTTTTGTAAGGTTTATATCCATAAAATAATGATTCCATTCTTGAAATAGGTGATACAAAGAAATATAGTGTTTCTTTGTGACGGGGCAATCTTTCATGCCTGGGGCAAGCACTGTCCTGCCTCCTTTCTATGGACCAGCTGCCCACTTCACTCACCTGCTACGCCTTGATGTAATAGTGTTAGGATGTTAATCAGGCAGGAAGCTACCCATTTGGAACCCCAATGTTTAGGGGGATATCCACTGTTCCATTCCACCCCTAAACTGTGGCCCTCATGGATAGCATTCACCAGTGGTTTACACATAAAAAGACAAACAACACACATACTGGGCTTCAAACCCTCAGCCTCCTCACTGTGGCTTCACACACTGCTCCCTCACTGGGGCTCACTGGGGTCTGACATCCCATCTGGCTCAGGTGGCTATAGCCCTGCCTGGCTTTCTGCCCTGCGGCTCTGTGAGGCTCTGGTGGCCGCAGTTATGCCTGGTCCCCACTCAGGTTCCCTGCAGCCACAGGACTTACGAAGAGCCTGGGCACTGCTCCAGGTCTCTCTGCCAACCTGGGCCCTGCTTCAGGACTCCCATGAGCCTGGGCTCCCCCTGTACCAGTTGAACCCACCAGGGATGTGAGGGCTGGGGTTATAAGTTGCTCTACACTTGCCTTTCACTGGGAAGGTGATTGGCCTAGCATTTCTTGGGAACTCCCCTGCCACAGGGAGTCCCACCAGACCTCCCCTGTTCCAGAGGGTGTGGTTTCACACCTTACCCAGGACAAATGAGGCCTCCTCCATCCCCATAGACTCTCCCTGTCCTCTGCAGTGTTCCTGGCAGAGCTCAGCAGAAAGGCGTTTCTCCTCTGCTGGCTGATCTTGAACTGCCCTTAGCTCAGGGACCTGGTCCTTAAAATGGCTGCCCTAATCAGGCACCTGCCCCTCCCTGTCCCAGTCCTTAAAGTGGCTGACACTACCACTGACCTGCCACATTTTTACATTTGGTATTTTTCTCTCTAAGGTGCCCTCTTAAAAGTGACAATAGTTGTGTTAGGTACCTGTGTGTTAGGCCCCTGTTTTAGTCAGAAATGTATGTCCATTTTTACCTTTGTTCATGAATGATCCTCTTGACTTCAATGAGACTGCTCGCATAATTGAAGTTGTGTGACCTTAAATAACTGACTGCTATCTCAGTGTTTGCAACATTCTAAAGGGGCCACTATAATCACATCAGCACTAAGCTCATAATTTCTCCTTGAGTTAGAACATACAATATTTATTCAAATCCAAGATGAGGTTCCTCCCTCCTCCTCCCTGAATCAGCATGGTGAGGCACTTTTATCTTGGATTTGAGTACCAGCCTGGGGCTCAGCTCTGGGTCCTCAGCTCTGATTTTGGCCTGAGCTCAGGGCTTAAGCCATAACTGAGCTGCCACCTGCCTCAGGCACAAGTATGGGGATAAGAGAAAGGCATGGGGCAAAGCTTGTGGTGGGGGGACAAGCAGTTGGCGGAAAACACAGGCATGGGGGAGTAGGTGACAAGGGAGCATGTGCCGAAGGGGAGGGGGGGTTCATAACAGGGGACAAGCGCAGGGTGAACAGGTAAACAAGGGTCAGAGGAGAAAGGGTTGGAGGTCTGGCCTCTTGTCCCCTGCCACTACCTTCCCCACCACAGAAGTGGGAGGGGAGGTGCAAATTTAAGATCACTTTCTACTTATTAGATTCTATATGTGAAAAATGATAATAAATTTATAAAGTCCCATGTATAGAATCAAATTATTATGTGGGCCATCTTAAATTGAAAGTCATCTTGGATTTGGGTAAATGCAGTACATTTTTAACATATGTCCAGTTTTGATTTTGAGATATCAAATGATGGAACATCTATGAAGTCCCTAGATAATTTGTTCTAATGGTTAAATGCCTCCACTGTTTAAGACTTCTATACAGGCAGTCCTCAATTTACAAGGTTTTGAGTTGCAATGTTTCACACTTACAATGTTTATAAATTGACACTCTGTTTCAACTTTCTGATGTCAGTTTCAACTTTACAATGCTTGATCTGACGCAATGCCATGCCAGTGAACAACTCCTCTGCATTGCCCATCTCCCTGGAGAGCATCTATCCAAAGTTGCTTGGACACTTTCTTTAAGAAAGCAGACAAGACTCCAGAAAAACCTGCAACCAAGACGAGAAGACTCCAGCCAAGAACCCTTCAAAAAGTCCAACCAAGAGCCCTTCAAAAAGTCCAGCAAAGTCACCTCAAATAAGTCCTTCCAAATCAATAACAATATAAATACATTAATGTAGCTATATTACTCAGCTATAATTGATTGAGTACACAATTCTGGGTTATTTTTGGTGAAAATAGGGTATCAGGCCTTGGTTCAGGAACCAACCCCCATTTATAACATTGTTTCCTATGGGAAAATTGGTTCTGACTTGCAATGTTTTAACTTAAGGTGTGGTTTTCAGGAACCAATTGTGTTGTAAGTCCAAGGACTGCCTGTATGTTCCTAGTTGGAAATTATACAATTTGTAATATATAGCAGATATACCTGTGATAGCTTTCATTTACCTGGAAGACAGGGCAACATAATACCTTAGAGACAAACTAGTTCAGAAAAGCATACAATTTCACAAGCAGCAGTCTACCTATCAGATGCTATGAATGAACTTGTAGAAAGCAGGGGTCTAGAAAACTTGTAGAAGGAAGAGTTCCAGAAAACTGGAAGGGAATACCTTTCCGAATCAGTTAATCTCTGAAGTGTTACTCTGTCTTGCCTTCTGCCTGACTTCAGACCTACACAACTAACTAGCTCCCTTTAATCTAGCTAGTTTAGGTGCTAGCATTAACTTATCATGAAAACAGCACAAAGCTTGTACTTGGTGGCTAGTTTAAAACTAATTTAGGTAGCTTTACAATACAATGTGGTCTGCAAGGTGTACAATTTGTTTGGCTTTAGATCCCAAATCTTGTTACACATTTGCTGCTACCTGCAAGCAGGAATCTCATTCCCCATGTAAGCACTTGGAGATTTTAATAACAAGAAAACACTTTGATTTATGTTTAAACAAGAAGTTGCCAAATGTTCAAGTTTGACCACCGTAATGCAAAGCAAATGCATTTAAGTAGAGGAGAAAAGGCCATGTATGTTTAGTTGTCCTTCACTGTAACTCATTTTTTTGAGTAATGAATTATTTCATCTCACTTTGAGGTGAGCTATAGGCAGTGGCAATAGGAACCTGCAAATAAAGAAAATACATGGATTCCTGATTAAGAGCTTTCCTTCCATTGTGTTCTGCCAAATCAAAATTTTCATTTGATATTCTGTTTTTGATTATTTATGCATGCTTTCAAATGTCTGTTTTTACCTAGAGGTTTAGATACAGAGATGCTTAATAAATCAAAAATACATTTTAAAGAACATTTTCCACTCTTCCTACTTCACTTATTATGATTCAGTGCATCAAGAAGCTTGGCTGTTTTGCAGCTGGCAGATTGAAAAAATACAACGCCATCAAAGGAGTGAATTTTCCTCATTCATCTCAAGAGAGGGCTCCAAAGCCTTGTCTGCAACATCTATATTCTCAAACTTCTAAATCAATTTGTCCAAAAGAAAAATGGTCAACTCGAACAACTAGAATATGAAGACCTAGTTAGAGCATATTAAATAATGAAAAAGTATGTACTTTATTGGTTTATGGGGGAACAAAATTACAAATAATCTACTGCTAAAAGAACTGATTAAAAGAACAAAGGGAATTTAGTTCTGACATCCCTATTAATGTTGAGCAGCACTTAACTGAGAATAGTCCTATTCTTTCCTGATTTATTTTCAGTGTAAGGTTTTGGTGGAGATGGCAGACTCTCGCTCATTTCACTTACTCCTCTGTGGGAATTCAACCGGAAATAACTTTCTATATCCAAGTCAGTGCCTTTAGAATCTGGTCATTTACAATTCTATGCAGTTCTACACTTTGCATTTCTCAGTCAGTGTTTTAGTTGTGTATGAAGGAACAGGTCTTCTCCCATCCTCCCTCTTGGCTCTATGTTTTGGAACATAATATCCCAGTAGCGTGACGTGTACCTAATGGACAAAAATTCAGGGAGCAGAGTTGTGTCCCACTTCGATGAGAAGTTAAAAAGATAACTTGGCAGCTTCCACACATTTTGAAAAATGAAGACCTTGATTCCGATCCTGCATGTACTGGCATAAATAAAACATCTACCAATTGCAATAAACTCAAATTACATGAGAATAAGACTTGTACAAAACATGGGTGGAAGCTCCCTACCTGTAACTTGCTTAATCAATACCCAACATATCATCATTGCCCTTTTTCATAAGCTTTTAGGAAAATACCATACAAACTAAAGTGATCAATCAGAAATTACATAGTAGAATTACAAGGAAAAAAGCATGATAACAATGTTTAACCAGATAGATTCTGCCCTTAAATAGGATTAGAAACTTTTGAAATCCTTGTTAATTCTTACAAAAAAGAACATTATGGAAAAAAATCATAGAATCATACAATCATAGAAGTAGGGCCAGAAGGGACCTTGTAGATCTTCAGGTCTGACCCCCTGCCTGGGCAGGAGGGAAACTGGGCTCAAGTGACCCCAGCCAGGTAGGCATCGAGCCGCTTCCTAAAGACCCCCAGGGTAGGAGCCAGCACCACTTCCCTTGGAAGTTGGTTTCAGATCCTAGCCGCCCTAACTGTGAAGTAGTTCCTATGGATGTCTAATCTAAACCTACTCTCCAACAAATTGTGGCCGTTATTCCTTGTTATCCCAGGGGACGCTAGGGGAAACAAGGTCTCCCCCAAACCCTTCTGGTCCCCCCTAGTGAGTGTATAGACAGTCACAAGGTCCCCCCTCAGCCTTCCCTTGTGAAGGCTGAATAGGTTCAGGTCCCGTAGTCTCTCATTGTAGGGTCTGCCCTGCTCTCCCCAGATCATGTGGGTTGCCCTCCTCTGGACCCTCTCAGTGTTGTCCACATCCCTCTTGAAGTGGGGTGCCCAGAACTGGACACAGTACTCCAGCTGTGGCCTGACCAGTGTCACGTAGAGGGGGAGGATCACCTCCTTGGCCCTACTTGAGATGCACCTGTGGATGCACGATAGGGTCCAGTTAGCCCTGCCGACCATGACCTCGCATTGTCGGCCCATGTTCATCTTGGAGTCAATGATGACTCCAAGGTCCCTTTCTGCCTCCATGCTCTCAAGAAGGGAGTTTCCCATCTTATAAGTGTGCTGCTGGTTATTACTGCCCAAGTGCAGCACCCTGCATTTGTCAGTATTGAAACGCATCCTGTTTTTGTTAGCCCACCCCTGCAACTTATCCAGGTCTTTCTGCAGTCTTTCCCTCCCTGCTAACGTGCCCACCTCACCCCAAATTTTGGTATCATCAGGAAATTTGAACAGGTTGCTTTTCACCCCATCATCCAAAGGGCTGGGGCATTGCTCTGTGCCATCAGGGGAAGCTGCCTGCTTCCTGGGGTGGGGACAATGTTCCCCTGCCCTGGCAGCAAGGAGATCCAAACCACCCCCACTCAGTTATTGGGGAGTGGAGGCTGGTAGATCCTTATCTCCCAGCCCCTGCTTCACCATCACAATCAGAGAGCAAGGGGCTAGGAGATCCTTATCTCCCAGCACCAGCTCTGTGGTTGCAGGGCCAGTGCTGGGTGATCCTTATGGGAGATCAGAGTAGGGGCTGGGAACTGTTCCAGTCAGGAGCAAGTCCCAGACCTGTGCCCTGATCAGGTGATAGAAGTGAGAGGCTTAGATAGAGCTGTAGGGGTGGGGCAGGACCCAGCCCCCTGCCCCGATCCACTGGTGGGCAGCTAGCAGTGAGCTCCCAGCTGGGTGGGGACCTGATCTTCCCCTGCAGATCTTTCCAAGTCCCCTGCCCCAATCAGGGTGCCAGGGCTGGGACCTCCCTCTTGCCCTGGCAGGGGGACATTGTTCCCTCCCTGGAAAGCCGGCAGCACCGGGGGCAAAGATCAATGTCCCGGCCCTGGCCAGGAGACAGCTATCTCCTGGCCCAGTGCTCCCTGCCAGCCCCTGGGTTAGCACCCATGGGGAAGCTAGAGCTCCCCCCGGTGGTATCAGGGGCCTATTGCAGAGCCCCCAGAAGTGAGAGCAGTTTGCTGCCATTAGCAGCAAATCTATTCTGCTTTTCTACACATGAAGATGCCTGCCCACCCTACACATGCAGATGCTTGCCTGGGAGTGTTTACTTGTAAGTACTTTACTTGCTAGGAAACTGCTCTCAGATCCAATGCACATGTAGACATACCCACTTCCTATCATCCCATTATTTACGTCATTATTCTTGCAATTGGCTCCCTTGATTTACATTCTTATACTGACTTCATCATTTCATCAAGACCAGGGCTGTAGTTTAGTTCAACCTTTCTGAGATTACCATTCTTGGAACAGCATTACAACAACAGTAGCACCAGTCCTCATAAATATTATGATAGCTTTCTCTCCCACTTGTTAGAAAAGGACAAGAACACTAAATCACAATAAAGTAAACTAACACATTTACCGTGTTCCATTTCCATCAAGCCTTGTCCTAGTGATTTTAGCTTCAGGGCATTTCATGGTATTTCTTTCATTCACTAACTTTTTAAACATGATCACTTCCACTTACAGATTATAGAGCTCTGCATATAAATTGCCACACAACAAACTTTCCAAAAGGATTGAACTAGTTTAGATTTTTTTTTCCTTTTCATTTACTGCTTAGTTTTTTTTATTAGTGAAGGACACTTATTCTGTTCTATAATAGCTGTACACTCAGCAAAAGTACAGACAGACCTGATATAAAATGAAAAAGGAGTGTTAAAGACATTATTTATTTACCTAACATCCTTAGGCTTATTCAGCTTTCTGTTCATTTAAACAGTTATCAGGAAAATAAAGAGAAATTCTGAGTTATCCTGTGTATGTATCTTACAAGGGTAGAGTTCTGAACAAGTAATAAAAGACAAGAATTTAGCTTACTTTGCCTACTGTACAACGACTAAAAGAATATACAGCTCCTTTTTATTTACCTTTATGAGCAATCTGCATTGCAGTGAAACTGCATTTTCAAGCCCCCAGTCTCTCTCCCGTGGTGATGGGTAGGGAGCAGTCAGGCAGAAGGAGTGAGTGGAACTTTAATACCAACCCCCAGGTCTAAACTAACCTCCTGTTCAGATGGACTAATGTGGAAGTGACCAGTGGTGTGAAGTGGCCAGTGGTGTCCCTTAGGGGTCTGTGCTTGGACCGATGCTTTTCAACGTCTTTATCAATGATTTGGATGGGGGAGTAAAAAGCTCGCTGGCCAAGTTTGCAGATGACACCAAGTTATGGGGGAGTGTGGCCATGCCAGAAGATAGGTTGCTGATACAGGCAGACTTGGACAGGCTGGAGAATTGGGCAGACCAGAACCAGATGAAGTTTAACACTTCCAAGTGTAAGGTGCTCCATCTGGGGACAAATAACTCATAACATACATCCAGGCACAGAGGTGACAGTCTGACCTGCACCATGGCTGAAAGGGATGAGGAGTAATGATTAACTGCCACATGAACATGAGGCATCAGTGCGAGACGGTGGTCAACAGGGCAAACAACACTCTGGCATGCATCAACCAATGCGTCTTATGTAAAACTAAGGAAGTGATACTTCTGCTGTACTCAGCACTGAGGAGACCACAGTTGAAGTACTGCATCCAGTTCTGGGTGCCGCTCTTCAATAAGGACGTGGAAAAACTTGAGAGGGTCCAGAGAAGAGCCAACTGTTTGTTCAGGGACTTGCAAGGCAAGCCATACAAGGAAAGACTGAGGGACCTGGGCCTCTTTAGCCTAAAGAAGAGAAGGTTGAGAGGGGACTAGATAGCAGCTTCCTGCTATATCAGAGGAGTGCATCAGGAGCTCAGTGAACAACTGTTCCCTAGGGCACCCCTGGTGAAAACCAGGACCAATGGATATAAACTCCTAGAAGGCTGCTTCAGGCTTAATATCACAAAAAACTCCTTCATAGTCAGGGTGTCCAGACTGTAGAATAAACTCCCTCCAGAGATGGTGCAGTCACCTACCCAGGAGGTTTTCAAGAGAAGACTGGACAGTCACCATGCTGGGATCACTTGACTTTAGTTGGTTTCCTGCCTAGAGCTTGGGGGGGCTGGACCTGATGATCTGCAAGGTCCCTTCTAGCCCCTAACAATCTATGAATCTATGAATAAGTAGAAGTAATCTATGCTACATAAGAAGCTGATGCAAATTCTATCATTTCTGGAGTTCAGTTCTACTGAGCTGTGGTGATGAGCCAAAATTCATTTCCTGATCTACTTCTGGAGCAGTGCAATTATGTTACGGGGCACAATTTCCTAGGGTTGGTGGTGAATCTATGATGCAGCTCATTGGATTTAGTAATCCTTAAATTCCCTTTCTGTAATTATCCACACTAAGTCTATTTTTTATATGAAAGTTTACTGTTTTCGGAGGGGGGCGGGGGGTTCTGTTGACCCCATGCATGTCAAAAAGAAAGTAGATATAGTGTGCTGAACTCATTTATGTACCTCCATCTGAGATAGAGTTGGGTGTGGTCACAGGGGAAAATAGAAATAGGAACTAAAACATAAGCTTGCAAAATCTGGCATTCTTGCATAAGTACTGGCCTCTGGCTGCTTTACCACTCCATCCAGGAAGAGCACAGACCATCTTCAGATGCTTCCTCAGCCTGATGAAGAGTATTTGTACTGGAAAGCTTGCAAAGAAGAATTTCTACAACAATTTGAGTCGGTCTAATAAAAGGTATCAGATTTACCCAAAGAAAATTGGGTAAAAATTTTTTTTTACCCAATTTTTTTTTTAAAAAAAAGAACCTTGTTTTTAAAATTTGGTAACATTCTTGTTCTAATAATGTGAAATTAATTTCCTTAGAGCGGGATTCAAAAAACCACTTAGCTGCTTAAAATGCGAATCACATGGAATTTAGGCATGCAGTGCTGCTCCCAGTGCTATTTACACTTTTATCCCACTGACTCCCCGATAGAAATGCATACACAGTTCCTGAGGTGGGATGTAGAACCCAGGGTATCTGCTTCATTATGGGGCCACAGAGTTCTGCTTTTTCTTGTGTACTCTGCCCCCAGGGCTTCA
>NW_005842273.1:825411-834230 GCF_000455745.1 Alligator sinensis | reverse complement strand
AGCAGGAGTGTCCTATACCACAGCTTGGTGGTTAAAGTACTTTCTTGGAAAGTGAGATATGTGAGCATGAACATCTTTGGCTGAGGAAGGACTACAATTCAAGTCTCCCACTTCCTAAGCAGCATCTCTACCAAATAGGCTGTAATGCAAAAGGTAGACAAGTTTTGCTTGTGGCTTTGTATAAAACAACAAAAAATCAAAACCAATAAGCCAATCCTCTTCCCAAAGGAATGGCTTGGATGCTTCAATCCTACAATAAATTTTAGGGTGTGAACTCATTTCACATAGGTTTCTAAATTCAGGAGAGAGGCAAGATTACAGGACATACATCTGTCTCAGTCCCTTTTGTCTAGCTCAGGCATTCCATGCCTGACTGTGCTGAGTTTTATTACTCTTTTTTTTCTCAGCTACTGACTCTCCCCATTCACAGTGAAGTGGACTTAGGCACCTACCTTGGATTTATGAATTCAATTTCGTGAGCTAGGCATGGCAATGCTTAGCAGATCTGAGCCTTAATGTTGAATAAAACTCTCTTAAATATTCAGTCCCTAGAAAGTATTACAGATAAGATATGAAAACAGTATCAAGCTATGGAGTTGAAACATATTAATAAAATGATATATAGACTTCTAAAGCTAAGCTTGATTAAGGCTGTTTTACCCATTAAATAATTTTCTCATATTAATAGGATTTTTTTTAAGTGAACAACTAAATTATGTGCTTTTGTCATTATTGGTAATTATAGTACTGAGGAGTTATTCATTTAGTAATATTGAGATAAAACAGTTCATTAGTTCATACAACGTTAGCGTGTAATAATGTGTCCCACTGAGCAATCCATGGTTTTCACCCTTATAAATTCCCACTCTGAACAGAGAGAGAAAAGAATGTGTTTGAAGAACTGATTCTTCTGCAAAATCCAGTAGTACTCTGTTGTTCTCTCCTATATTTAAGAAAAAAATAAACAAAAAACAACTCTTTTAAGGACTGGCATTTCTTTGGATAGAATTCAGGTCAAAATCTGTTAACAAGTGTCTTGATTATTTCAATGCATGCTGGTTTCCTTGGAACCCCCCCCCCCTTGTAATTTCTGTAAAACTGATGTAATTTCTGTAATGTGGCTACATTAATAATAACTTTACCATTAACTGTTTACTCACTAAGAAGCAGTTTATTCTTGTAAGCCTATCTGACTTTCTCAGCAGCAAGGAATACCTCAGTAGTATTCTAATGCTCATTTTCTATTGTCCTTTATGTACATGTCCATTTGGATCAGGATTAATATGTAAAGTAGCTCAACAGTCATGTAAACTTTATTTTCTATTTAGAGAACACATATTCTATACTTGGATTTACAGGAACACAAAGAAAAAATATAGGGTTATCCTTGTTTGCTCAAAGCATGTTAGTACACAGAAATATAAGTCAATCAAACTGTTTACTGACTTCACTGGACTTTGAATCAGGACCGTGAGCTGGTCCCAGGGTTTTTGTTGGTTTGTTTTGTTTTGAATACAAACTGAATTTAAAGGATTCAAGTGACCACAGTTTGCAATGTAAAGAGCAGCTTTGCTCATAGAAGAAGGGCAGTTCTAAAAGGATGCTATACTCTTGCCCTCAGCAACTAAGCTTGTCCCTAATCCAATATTTGTTCTCTGATCTCCATCTATTTTACCCTTCCTGCTCTTCCTACTAGCTTCTCTTCTGTCCTTTGATTTCTTTAATGTTTCTATCTCTTCTATGGGACCAGATCAAGGTTTTTAAGAAAAAGTATAGTTGGGGACAATTTGGCTCACTTCTGTTTTAGTTGTGAAGGTCAAGTGTCAACTTTGACAACACTGGGTGGCAACTGGATTTTAGACACCCTGGGCATCTAAAGTTAGAAAACTAAATAAAAATGACCTGATTTTCAGAAGAACTAAATGCTCATAGCTCCCATAAACTTCACTTGCTGGTGCTCAGCAATGAAAAGTGTAAGCTGTTTTTAGGTTTCTAAATCAGTACCTAATTTTAGAAATCCAAGTATGAAATATTTGGAGTGAGCATAGAAAATGTCTTTATGGTCTAGGAGATAAAATGTCTGCGACAAGAAAAGTGGATGAACAGCTGATATTATCTGGAGACTGGGCTAGATGGACATGTGGCCTGACTCAGCATCACATTTTATATGTTCCTACTTGTAAGCTCCAACTGACCAGATATCTATCTTCATGGAAGGTTAGTCCAATAAAAGATATCACTATTCAGCTGGTCCAGTAAAAGATATCCCAAAACATCATATTATGATACTAATCTTAAAATTCATGCTATATAACACTTAAAAGGCCAAACTCTTTTCCACCTATTAGGCATCTAAGTGGACTTAGGTGTCTAAGTGTGATTCAGTTCCACCCTATTCCAATCCTGAAAATCCATTCCTGGTTTGCCACATTTTGCTACCCAATATTAGCACCTAATTGTACTCTCAAGATGAAGTCACAAAAAAACAGCAAGGAGAAGTAAGACCTCCTCTTTTTCAGGGAATATCCCAGGGTGGATTAGTATTGAACTCAGGTGCCTAAGTCCACTTATGTACTCAATAGAATCATAGAGAAGGAGAGCTGGAAGGGACCTCCAGAAGTCAATCCTTTGTCTGAGGCAGGTAGATTGATCAACTGGTTGGTGACCACTTGATTGACTGGTTGGTGACCACTGGTCTAATCTATTAGCAAAATTATGAAGTCAACCCTAGGAAAAACACAAGACAATACCATCATCTGCCACAGATAAAGGAGGGGCATGTCAGCAATGTCCTGCTGCTGCAAGGTTATTAAAATATGCTTAAGAGATCCAAGAGGTAGAAGAGAATCTGGATCAAAGTGAACTGCACCCCAGCCTGGCAGAAGTTCTGATTTCATTTTAAATAGGAAGACTCCCTAACTGCTAAGGAAAGAAAATACAGGCAAAGATCATTGCCGAAGTGATATTATTTCAAGCAGCAGTTGAAGAGGACGGAGATCCAAAAGCCTTAATTTAAGTAAGATTGATTTTCTGCCCATTTCTAGTTTTTTCTTTCTTACATGCTCAGTTTAAAATTTGGCTGATGCAGCTAATCTTAGTATTTGTCGCATTACTTTTCCTATGTACTGCTGAGAAAAGACAAAGTCTGAAGGCTTAATTAATATAAATTAAAAAGGGAAAAAGAAAGGTATTCTTTTTCCTTTGAGGAGAATAGTTTCATTCCCCTTCAAGCTTCCAGCCATTGTCTATTTTGTTATTTTCAATGCCCTGTTGGAAACAATTAGCAGCACTGTTATCAAATCAATAACTATATCTTAAAAGAGAATTGTGAGGTAATAAATGCCTCCCACAACACTGATAAATTACAAGAGCTGAGTACTAATGGGCTTTGGGAGATTGCCTAGTTGAGTAGAGACTCGGCTATAATACAGCTGTTAATATATGTTTTCTTTTACTTCAGTTCTCTTGCATGACTCACCTTTGTTTATTTTAATAGAAATGGATTTTCTAAACGGCACCTGATCAAAATGTAGTGCTGTCCAGAATAAATCATGTGGAAGATAATAGGCCTGTAGCTTACTACGTTGATTTCCCAAAGAGGTTGCCTCCAAGTTTGATACTTTCCATTGCTAACATGAGTATGTAATTACATTTTTAGACAGATATGCTGGGTGCTATCATTGTTCACTTGCATGAGATGCTTTGCAGGTAACTAGAAGATAAGTTTCTTGAAAATATTGTCTCCATTATTGTTTATACTACAGTTATTAAACACTAATAATAGTCCAGCTAATACTGTATAGTCATTTGTGTGTTTGTTTTTCAAGCTAAATATGAGAAACACATAACTGTGAAGATATGAAAGGGTTTCTACCAGCTCCATCTTGCAGTTGCTGCCAGTATTCGGTCCAGCAATCCTTTTAGGGAGTTTAATAGCCATTAAATCACTTAAGCAGCTTATGACGCAATTTAAACGTATGTATTGTAGTCTCAAAAGAATTTAAGGAATGAAGTTCTTTTCACAGCTGAGATTGCTACCAGCTCCAGCTGTCTAGGATTTTTTTTCTTTGTAGTGGGCAGGAACAGTGTGAGCAGCAAATGTTTATCTTGCTCATCAATCCATGAAGTGCCTGAAGTTCACAGACCAGTGGTGAAAAAGATCAAGCCATTTCAGTATAACAAAGCTGCCCTTCCATGACCATTGTAAGAAAAAATTTTCTCATGTCCAGTAAATTATCTTATGACTTTCTGTCATAGTCAGCCCCACCCCTCCCTCAAAGAGAGAGAGAGAGAGAGAGAGAGAGAGAGAGAGCGCAAGAGAGAAATCTTTACTGCTGCAGCTATATTGTTTCTACACATGGAATTGATATGATGCAGTAAACTCCATCAGGTATCATGCCAGAGTTTATTGCTCCTGGGTGCTGGGACCACAGCACATTGAGCCAATTCGGAGCAGCCCCAGCTAGCAGGGGGTCCCGGTGAGCCTGCCAGCTCAGGGCTGCTCTGACCCAGCTCGATAAGCTGTGGAAGGGCTGACTGAGGCATGAGAGTGCTCCAGTTCCAGGGCAGGAAGCTCTGCACTGGGGCACCCTTGTGCCCCAGCCATCCCTGGTTACTGTCTAAAGTTGCATTGCAGCACACTAAATAACTCTAAACAAGTACCGTAGGATGGTACTTGTTTAGGGAAGTACTATCCTCGGGCAGAGTTAATTAGTTTAGTGTGGCCTAATAGGGCTGCATGTGTAGATTCTGAGACTTTACTACAGATTTTAGGCAGCTCTGCAGTAAATGTCTCATGTAGACTCACCCAGTCATCTATGTGGGACTACATTGTGATGCAGGATAACAATTCCTGCAAAGAAGAAGGCAGCACCTTCTAGAGGGTCACTGCAACATTGCCAGCTCTCACAAAATTGAGTGTTATTTTTAAAAGTTTTCTAAAATCTTTACCCCCCTGCAATGTTACAATTTCAGCTTTCACTTTAACAAAAAAAAAGGGGGTTGTCCCCATGTTAACATTAAGTTATATTTTATATCCCAGTTCCTGAACAAGACCACAAGATTGGACTTTTAAAAAGTGTCTAGATTTTAAGTCAAACTTGTGGTTTCTTGTTCCCCTGTCTCCCATCTGACCAGTTGACTCTAATGATCAACATATAGTGGGGAAAGAAGTGGGTAGAACCATATGTTTACTGACTGCGGCTCATTTATTTGCGTGCTTACTGGTGTAGCACATCATAGACCGAATCCACATTGTGTCTATCATTTTTCTCATGGGTCTCAGGGCTGTGACAACAGGAGAGAATTATCCTCATTTTCTCCAGGTCACATGTAAACTCCTGCATTTTTTTTTCCTCATACTATGGTAGTATTCCACTGTATGAGGCATGTTAGGGCATATAGCTAGATCTTAAGAGAAGAAGTGGGGTGCCAGCATATCTGTCAAGTTTTTCCTATCAAATTATAGACAAGGTAATATGTTCCCTGCTGCTGTTGCTGCAAAAAAGTTGCTGTTGATAGAAAAAAGCATTTCTTCAAACAGGTATTTCTATTATTATTGTTGACAAAGATGATGTTTTCTATGACTCTAGTCCCTAGAGAATCCAATGAAGGATCACAACCTCACTATACTAAACCAGGTGTGTCAAACTTAAATAAGTTGGCAGTGTGGATCTGGACCATGGGGAATTCTCCCCATGGTTGCCAGAGCCTCTGTCATTGCCAACAGTCAAGGAGTTAACAGCACCACTACTCCATCCCCATTGCCAACTGCTCTTGGTTTTAGTTGCTGGTGGTGATCAAAAACATTACATTTAATGGTGGTGCTCACTGCCTTGATGTCAGCTGCACCAACCTAGTGTCTCCAGCAGCCACAGAGAGGGGGATTGAGCAGCATCAGTGTTAATCATTGTGCTGCTGGCAGCCACAGAAGCCCAGAAGACTAGGGAGGTCTACAGACACTTAGGGACCATGTTCTAACTCATGGTGCTTTATATAAAGTGCCATGAATTAGAGCCCTCTTCCCCTCCTGACCCAACAGACATTTGCCTGTTAAGTCAGGGAGGATCAAGCCTGCCTGCACCAGCAGGCAGAGCTACTCCAGTAACCTCTGAGAAGGCTGCAGAACCAACCCTCTCCCCAGGTTCATCTCCTCCCCTCACCAGCTCTGGGGCTGTCAGTGGGGGAGGGTGGAGGAGGGAAAGGGAGCAGTATGGAGCTTCTGGCTGCTTTGCCTGGCTGGAAATGGAGTGGAGAGTGGGATGGAACAAAAGGTCTCCCCCAGATACCCAAGGTGGGGTATTGGGGGGATCTGGGGAAGGCCCATGAAGCAAGGGTGCTATATTCCACCCTGGCCTCCCTTCTTCAGCTCTGGCCAGGCAAAGCCCGCTGCAGCTCTGTGTTGATCCCTCTCCTTCCCTCCCTCCCCCTCCTCCTCCTCCTCCTCCTCTCTGCCCTGCTGGTAGCCCTGGCAAAGTATTCCAGAGTGTAAGCACCACCCTAGTGCTGCAAAGTGCAAAAAATTAACCCTGGAGGGAAACACAAGTTCTCTTAAGGCACTTTGCTTTAGGGTGCCTTCACCTAATACCTCATTTGACCACGGTAAATTTTTCATTAGATCGGTCATTTTAGAAGTGCTCTGCAGCCATTCACAATTGCACAAAAAAATGTAACTTGTGTAAGTACCCTGGATGTCCCACTTCCACTGGCTGGATTCATCCTGTAGGTCATATGTTTAGCACCTCTGACATCACTTATGGAAGTGGATATGAGGTCTAGCAGTTAAAGAGTTGGAAACAGAGCCAAGTCTCTTTGGACATGTCAACACTGATGGCATGCTGTCCCTAGGAATGCAGTCATGAAGATTCTCTGTCTACTTCTGTTCTGCTCTTGTCAGATCCCAGAAATAAGGTAATATTAACCAGCCATCTTAGAAAATCACTGAGAATGTGTTCCAGAATAATTCTTAGTTTGTTGTTGTAAACGGTGTTTGTTGGCATGCTGTCAATGCCATGAAGGTGGCTGTGGTGGGTTACTTCCAGGATCTGGCACATGTGGAGTGGGAATAAGTGGAGGTCCTCTAGAGGGCATCTTGGAACAGTGCCATTTGGTTCTAGTTCTGGTTCTTTTACCAACTTATGAAATAAAGTACATTGAAATGTATATCCAGCTGCAGTACTGAGGCCCGTCAGCCCAGCCAGCAGATAAAATTTAATGGACTTTTAATTTACCATAAGGCACAAATGGGGAGCAAGTAATCCTCTTTTGGCTCCTTAATTTAACTATGCTGTAAATATATATCATAAAATAGAGAATTTATCCAAAGGGTGTCAATTTATGGGGAATTCTTCAAGGATTTCAGCAATCTTATCCAATAATTAATTATGAAACTTGAATTATGAAATGATGAAACAATATATATTTCATTTTGCTATTTGATTTTTTACTAGCTTCAAGTTCAGCCATTGTATGTTGCCTGTCTTTTTGTACTATGGTAAAGAGTCTTCTGGTAGCAGATATCTTCTCCCACTTTCTTGTTGTTTCATATAAAAGCATTTGGAAATGCAAGATACTACATATACTAAAGTATACATTTTCCCTTTCCTATTCATAGCGACTTCATATCTGTTACTTCTTTAATCTGAGATAAATCTGAAAAATACATATGTTCTTTGTGTGTTTAGGAAAACAACAATTTTATTTTATTCTGTTCGTTTTAGTTTGGAAAAAGATATCAATAACCTTAGTTTGGGGTATGCTCATGTTATTTATTTTAGACTGCCATGAAAGAAAAAAATAATACCTTTCAAGTAGAATCTACTTCATCCTGTTCCTCCTATGATTTTACAGACAGTGTGTACTATATCTTTGAAGTGCTCAGTCAGCTCTGAGGTACAGAAATAGCTAGTAGTCAAGTCATCCGAAAGCGTGTGGGGGGAAAAGAAGAAAGACAAAATAGGAAATAGGAAGAAACATTTACAAAACTCTTCCAAGCAGAAGAGAAAAGGAAGCAGTAGGCAAAATAGTTCAAGGACTTGATAACCTGGTGTAACAGGGGGGCCTGCTCGGGGCCAATCTCTGTGGCCCGTTCACCTGTTCTTGGGCCAACCACCCGCCTTCTCCCCCACCACGCCTTGATATTAATTGATTAATTAATAGATGTCAATTAAGCGGGAGGTTGCCTGTTTTGCTGCCCCGATGCCAGGGGTCACGCTCTGCGGCTCTTTTCCTCCCCTACACTGTAGCCCAAGCCTTGCAGATGGAATCTAGGTGTTCTCATTATCACCGGACCCCACACTTGGCCCCCAGAATCCTCCTAAAAGGACCCCTTCATGATCCCTCCATGATCCCTCCCTTGAGGCAGCCTAGCCCACCTTCATTCAGGCTCTTGGGCATCCCTTGCAGTGGGCCCTTTTGACCGTCCTGGTCCTGGCCCCAGCATGGGCCAGTTGAGGGAACTCTCTCAATCAGGTTGAGTCTCTAGCCCCTCACTGTCTCCAGGGGTCTTGCCTTCTGGGCCCTTCACACAAACTGGGTTACCCACCCGGTGGTGAGGGCTAGGGGTTAAGGTGCCCTGACCCACCTTTCACCGGGATGGTAACTGGCCTGGCATTTCCTGGGGGCTCCCGTGCCACTGGGAGCCCCACCAAACCACCCACTCCTGGCAGGGTGCAGTTTTAGGTCATGCCCAGGACCAGGAGCCTCCAGACCATCCCCTACAGCTCCTCCCTTATCTTCAGATGATTTCAACAGCCCTCCAGCCAGGCAATGTTGTTGCCTGGCCTCCAGCAGCCAAACTGCCCTGTTTATATAGACAGCCC
>NW_005842273.1:789099-825372 GCF_000455745.1 Alligator sinensis | reverse complement strand
CCCTTAAAGTGGCAGGTACACACAGTGTCCTGCCACACCTGGTAATCTGGATTTTTTTTCCCACTAGTTCTTTGTCAGTGCCCTCTGTAAAAGGAGTTTGGGAGTTTAGTGAACAAAACATTCCATGACGAGCTACGTATATGAAAACATTGTCACTGCTGCTTCTAGGACAGCCCACACAATGCAGGGCCACAAACCCTGGAGTTTGCAGCAGTCTTCCGAGTGGCCTGTTGAGAAGCTGTATAGGTGAACTAGCCAAAAACTAGGAAAGTATGCAATGGAAATTTTCAAAGATCCATCAGTAGTTTACTGAATTCAAACCGTATGAAAATATATATTGTAGGGTTTATTTATGGCCCACTCTATAAAAATGTGGGTTTTTTTCTAGAGAGTTACTTGTTGGTAAGTGCTAGCTTTTGTATAGGTATCCAAATGAAGTAATTCACCCAGAACTAGATGGCAGCTTGTCTTTCTTCTCTTTTTATTTCTCCTTCTTGACATTTACTTTATGACAATCTTCTGCTGGATTGCACATGATATATTTCAGTATGTGATTCATGTATATTTCATCATGTGTTTCACAGCTGAAAATGAAGAACTTGACCTAAGGATCCAGCACATAAGCCAATTATATAATTCCTTTAACTTTGTGATTGAAATGTTCCAATAGAGAAGAAAGCATTTTCTCCTTGATATCTCAGGCCAGGTCCCTGGGTGCATCTACACAAGATGCTGCATTGCTGTAGCAATGAGCTATGGCAACAAACCATGACACTGATGTTACTGCACAGTAGCAATGAGTTACTGTGCAGTAGCTCATTACTACTGTGCAGTAGTGTCAAAAACGACCCGTGCAGCATTAGGATTGTGCAGTAACAGTGATTAACCGATCAATCAATGACAGTTTGTTATGATAATGTATATTATCATAGTTATGATATATTATCGTGGTATATTATCATGATGGTATATTATCATGTTATGATAATGGATATTATCTACCAGATCAACCAATGACAGTTTGTTATGATAATATATATATAAAACTTACAGTAAAATATGGCTTTTTGTAGAAATCAGCCTGAATTCTTTCTAAATAACCCTCCAACTCTCCTTTCTACTTATGAAGGAAAATTAATGGGTTTTTATAGCTATTTGTGTTATACGATGAGATGAGATGAGCGGTGTCCAATGATATAGGTGCCATTAAATACACACAATAAGAAAATGTACCTTTCCCTAAAGAGTTATCACTAAGATGGACAAGAGAAGAATTCTGAGAAGAAAAAAAAACATAATCATCTTCCATTCAGACAAGCTGAAATGAGACACAAGGTGTGAAAGTTGTGAAAGGTTAAAGCATAGGCCCAGATCTTCTTCTGTATGGCCAAAAAAAAAGATAAGTTACAGCTCAGAAGCATGATCCCCTACCATTCAGGGAGGCACGCAGCCCTTCTAATCTTTTTACAGGCAGGCTAGTGTACCTCCAAAGGCTAATTCTATTTCAAACTGAGGTGTGGCACAGCTCCCCTATTCCTAGTAGTGGGTAGTCTTATGTATCTCCAGGGCACGTAGGGAGTTGCCTACAAGCAACCAAAAGGACATTCTTAGGGCTGTACCTTATAGGACCTTCCATTACTGTAGGTTCGTATTCTATTCCAGAGACCTGGTTCACTAAATGATAGAGAAGGAGAACCCATATATCTTCTCCTTTTCTACAATCTGGCAGGCAAGTATTTTTTTTTTTAAGTGGTAGATCTGTCTCTCAGTCTTCCCTGCCTCTGAAATACTTTCTGAGAATGTTTGAAATGACTTCTGAGAAAAGATTCCTGACCACCTGGCTATGAGCTACATTGGACCTCGGTTTATCCTCCACCCCTTGTGCTGAAGCTAGACCGCCGGCCAGAACAAAATGCAAGAATAAGGAGAGCAAGGAGATGCCAGAAGGAGAGCAAGCCTTTCAAGCCTAGAGAGTCAGGCAGCCAGGGCATGCCAGACAATGCTCCCAGTGCTTTTTATGTATTTTATTCAATGACTATTTAATGTAAACTGTATAAAAACACTGTGAGCAAGTCTCTTAACCCATTCTAGTACTATATTGGAAAGACTATCTCTAACTTTTGCTTTGCATCAGATGTCTCTGACATCTTCTCCAAACTTTTATTCCAAACATAAAAAACCCAAAACAAAACATGGCCTCTGTTATATTTGCAAATTATATTGGCTACCTTTCAGGACATTTTTTGATATATAGGATCAAGCTGCTTTGTCTCTAATTCAACAGATATTAAAGTTGACTTTTTTGCAGAAGTACTTGACCTTCATATTTTTAATTTTCAATGTTAATAAAAAACCCTTTGCCACCAAGGCAAGACTGCTGTTTCTGTGCATATCATCTTAACTAGTCCATCCTTCAACTAATTGGATCTGGTCTGTGGGTGGGTACCCATCAATTGATTGGACTTGGCCTACAACTTCCCCTGCAGCACTTCACATAGGGCTGACCAGCTCTGCTCCCACCTGTGGCAGTCCACACCGCACTGTGAACAGCACCCCACCAGCCAACACTGGCCCAGGTGGGAGGAGTGGGTGGAAGACAGCTGGGAGCTGGAGCTGGCACCCCATGTGCTGAGGCAGGTGCCACCCATCTGTAGCTTTCCCCCGACTTGGCAGGGCATCTGCTGCCTGACATGGAACCCCATGGATTCTCTGCACTACCTGCTGGCCAAAAAAAGTCACTGGAAGTAGAGGAAGACACCACAAGTAAGGGGAGCTGAGCAGTATCTGGACAGCTGCAGCCACACTGGAAGCAGCCCTGCCAGAAAGCTGTGCACACTGGCTGGGGCCAGGGCTGGGACTGGGGTCAGGTTGGGGCCAGGGAAGTGGAGTCTGGCAGGTACAGGCAGGAGTGGGTGGAGCTCACCTCCATGTGGAGCACCACAGGGGCAGCTATGGGCCAAATAGGGTGAGGGAGTGGACCAGATCTGACCACACCACCTGGGTGAGCTCTGCTGCATGCACCCTCTGCCCCCACACATCCCCCAACCCTGGCAGCTCTCAGGACCTAGTGTGCGGGTAGCTCCCACACACAGGCACTCCCACCGTCCACACACCTCCCCCCATACCCACTCCACCCCACACCCACTCCCCAAATACACTACCCACCCCCCACACACATAAACCTCTCCCCACAGTATATAAAAGTGAGATTGTATTTTGAGCTATTATGCAATCACCGCCATGTACACTACTCAAAAATGCATAAATCAGGACAAAAATTAAAACATTAAAATATATTATAGTAGATTTTTCATTTTTAGTGTATGATTTGTTTATAGCTATAATTTGTTAAAATGATATCTTGTGAAAGATTTTACATGTGCAGCCCTGGATGGCTCGTCAAAACTTGTTAAGTGACCCTTCAGCCAAAATAATTGCCTACCCCTGTTCTAGGCTATTTCCTTTCCTCTGTGACCATTTGAAATGCATTTTAAATGTACAGCTCTTTAAATAATGCATCATTATTAGCTTAGATCAAGGTTATAGGCCTTATCTCATTTGAAATTTTTGTTTGCACTCAGATCTTAAACCAAAATATATAACTCCAGCACTTTATTACTAGCATTTCAGCACTTCCTTTCAGAATAAATGTATCTAATGGAACAAGTCATCTAGAAAATAACTTCTAGCATTTTTTTTTTAGTGAAACAAATAAAAATCATTCCAACACTGAGCCCCAAGCAGAGATGATATCTGCCTTTAAAAATAGCTACTTCAAAGATGTGCAGAATACATTTGCATAAACCATGGCTGTCAGATTGTTTGTGTTTAGTTCAAGGAGATGAAAATTAATTGAAAAATGCCATGTGGGGAATCTGCTCTTACAGTGTCTATAAGGGCAAACAACTTCACGTAGTAGGATTTTATACAGAATGGTTAAAAGGACAAATTTAAAAAATAATATTTCCCCTCCCATTAAGATTAAGTAGGCACATCTCAGTGAGGTATGAATTGCATGTGTATGCTTAAGCTTTTTTATAAGATTTCTATGTAAGGGGTGTATATTCAGTATCCAAATCCTGTTGTGGTGAATGGAAGATGCAGCACAGGAATGAAGTTTCCATAAGCAGTGAACCTTTAGTATCCGGGGATGCACACTACAGATCAAAAGCATCTCCTTCTCCTATTTTTTTCTGGCTGATCAGAGAGATAAAGCAGTAATTCCAAGATCCGAGCTGGGTAGCACAGTGGAACTGACACACTCACCTCTTATGAGAGTAGTAAAAAAAAATCCCTGGAAACACTGCTTGAATACACTCAAATAAGAACAGAATCCCCACACGGCATTTTACAATTAATTTTCACCAGTTATTACAAACCTGGGCAGGTTTATTATAACAGAACAAGAAGGGTTTGTTTGTTTTTCTCTTTTATTTTTAGTAATGAAAGGATTTCACACTTTTCCAAATCTTGAAGCCCTCACAAAATGCTTAGTTCTACAGCAGGATTAATTCATGAGTACCCCTGCCCCACATGAAGTGCCATACATTTTAATGGTACTCCTGTTTTGAGTTTATGTTATGGTGACTGACTTTAAAAGTTTTGCTGGGGAAAAACTGAGCAAAAAGAGCCTAATTCAATGCTCATTGAAATCAATAGGAATCTTTCCTGATTCTTGGGTCCAAAGTCTTCCAACCCCAGCATAAATTATAGAAGAATTTAGGCTTCTATAGCTTACGTCACTGATATAGAGTCTCAGAGGGAAGGACTAGAAGACTAGGGACAGAAAATACACATTAAACTAGTTTAAGTGATGAGAAACTGGTTTAAACCTGTAACAGAACAGGTGTTCAGTGCACATAAACCAGTTTGAAAATGTCTGAAACTGGTTTGAGATAAACCTGGTTGAATGTAGTGTCAGACTTAACTGATTTGGCTCAAATCAGTTTATGCAATGTCTGTCCCAGGCCCCTTGCTGGTTTGAGTTAAATCAGACACCCCCAGCATCCCAGCATGCTCTCTGGGCTGCAAGGGGCTCTTTGCTCCACAGCCGTGCTGGCCCCTCCCCTCTGGTCCCTGGCTGGAGCTTGGCACAGACTGTAGGCGTCCTTGCACCCCCACTCCAGTCCCCATCCCCTCTGCCTTACAGACACCTCTCAGCATTAGCTAGCAGACCACAGGCTGGCTATGGTTCATGCTGTGGCAGACGGGACAAAGGGAGAATCAACGGGCAGCTGGTAATGTCCCTATGTTGTTTTCTTAATGGGGTGATAAACATTGAGTTAGGGCTGATATCAATTCCCTAGGCTGATATCAATTCCCTGTTATCAATTCCCTACTGGGCTGGTCAGAAGTGGAGGGTGGGGGGTGGGAATGCCTCCCTAATCAAAGCATCCTGCCTGGGCCTGGCCACATCCCCCCTCAGCTCAGCACAGTGCAAGGGAAGGGAGGACTGCTGTAGCGCCCCCAAGCTTCTAACCTGAACCACTGCAGGCGTGTGCCTGCATGTCTGGGATGTCTGTGCAGTTACAAAGTGATTTAGGCTAGCCAGATTAGACTAATCTGCAAAGACTGAATCAATTCAGGCTCAGGTTTTTTGAATGTCTGTCCCTAGCTGAAGAGCATAACAGTACTCAAACTTGCTGTTCTCTCTTGACATACCATCAGGGAACTCTCAACTGACCAGTTATAGTCAATATATGTCTCCAAATCTTTTTCTGAAATAACATGACAAATTGAAAACAACAGCCCAAGTGCAGGAGTAACAGATACTGTGAGTTCTTATCCATTTACTAATATAATGAGAAATCCTATTTACTATGTCAGTGGCTGATGTAAACAGGGAAGCCACCTCCACTGAGCTCTGCATGAGTAACTCCTGAGTCTCTTACTTTGCCTGGCTAAGTCATGGGAATAATGGTAGTAGAAAACAGACTATTCCAGCTGCCAGCTGGTCTGAAAGAATTATTGGCTTTGATGGTAAAGGTGCCCTTGCACTTGTAAAGTTTCCAGGATAGGTAATGACATAATTGTACAATTCCTAGAATATAACATATGGGTTTAACTCTAGAACTGCCAATATAATTAAAGCCCATGTGTCCATTTTTTTTAGTCTCACTTGAAACTGGCATGGCAAATGTATTCTATATGAAATATTTTCATACAGCTCTATTTGGAGGAATTTATTTTAGGGATGAATAAGAATACAAGCAATATCATTGCTATAAAATAATTTTTCAATATTTAATATGTGGGAATATGATCTTTGATATAAAGATTTGGGCCCTGTATAGCTAAGAGGTGGCCTTCTCCTTTTATTCCCATCACAATCCCTAAGGCCAGCCAAGAGCAACCTCTTCCAAGTACAATGAGTATGGCAGAGTCATTTGACAAAAAGTTGCTCACCAGCCCTTGAGCTCCCTCCCTCCTGAAGCCTGCCTGATCCCTAGCCTGGATATCTTTTGGAAGCACTGTAAGACATTCTTATTTAGGAAGGCATTTAGCAAACAAAGCTAGACTGAAATATTGCTTAATTTTATATTGTTTTATGCTGATATTTTAATTCCCTTTTAAAACTGTTCTGTTCTTTTGTCACTTATTCTTCCATTGTCACTTTCCTGTTTTATACTTTATTCTGGTCTCTTACTGCAAGCTGCCCTGAGCCTTTTTGGGGAAGATTGGCATGAATAAATAAATAAATAAATGTTTTGTCTAAACATTACCAATGAACGTATTCTGCTGTCATAACACATTATAGGATTTATTTTATTGAGGTGTGACATCTTGACTTAAATGGGATTTCTTAATTAGAATTTTTAAAAGTTCATTTTTGAGACTTTCAAATTAAAAAGGAACTCATTTTGTCTAAATTTGAACATATTGAAGGTTCAGAAGTATAACCCCAGCTAAGAGATGATTTAATTTGCATTTTTATGAAAAGAGATTGAAATGATGAGTAGTGATTTGAAGAGAGGCATAGAAAAAAAAAACCTAATAAAATAAATGCAGGTATGTGTATGGATATACATTGTTTGTGTGTGTGTAGATAGATTTTTTTTCATCTTGTCTGAGAGCTTCCCCACTCTGATACACAATCTAGATTTTCTTTTAGCCTGAAGAATTTTTTGATTGAATCATTAAAACAAAATTAAATGAACATATCACGTGAATATTAAAAAAAAATCTAATTCCACAATGTTCACCTATTTTTATTTGACATTCACAATTCCTATAAAGGGTCTAATCCAGGGATGGGTAATTATTTTGGCTAGAGGGCTGCTTAATGACCTTTGGTTAGCTGTCGAGGACTGTGTGGGTACCCCACCCCTTGACAGGTTCCCTGCCCCCTGGTTGCCATCTTGGACCAGAAGTCCTGTTCCTAACCCATGACCTTTGCCACCAAAAGTCCCTCCCCTTGCCCCCATAACTACTCCTTTTAGGAGCAGAGTTTGCTATCTTGGAACCAGAAAAATACAAATCATATACTAAGAATCAAACTTCTACTATAACTTATTTTAATTTTATTTCAAAAAACATATTTTGTCCTGATTTACATGTGTTTGCATAGTGTATATACAGATGATTGCATAATAGCTCAAAATGAATTCTTACTCATATATTGTGTGTCAGGGATGTGTGGGGTGTGGTTGAGGTGGGGGTGTATGTGGAAATTGTGTGTGTGGGGTTGTGTGTGGGAATGAGGTTTTTGTGGGGGTGTGGATGTGTGTGGAATTTGTGGGTGTGTTGGGGGGATTGTGAAGGGGTGTGGGTGGGTGGGTGGGTGTGGGGCATGGGTTTGGGTCCCCCGCCCCCACCTGGCCCACTGGCAAATGCCTTCAAGCCAGACCAGGCTAGCTTCATGCCAGCATGTGGGGCTCCTATCCTTACAGGCAGGAGCTGTGTGTCATCAGACCAGACTGGCTCTGTGACTTTGTGTGGAGCTCCAAGCTGAAGTACCGGGAGCCCTGTGGCAGTGAAGGCACAGAGCCAGTCCAGTCCAATGGTGCATGACCTTTGCAAGCCTGCACCTCCTGCTAGCTTTCAGAGGGAAAGCGACAGGCTGGTAATAATTATCTCTTGGAGGGTCCCTGAGGAGTGGTCTGGCAGGCCAGATCTGGCCTGCAGGGCATATTTTTCCTGCCCCTGGTGTAATCTAAGTTCTCAGAAGGGGTTCTCAGAAAGAATGAGTGTTAGATTAGCCTTATTATGTTGTGTTAAGCACCTATTTACATCAACTTCCTTGTATTCAGGTTAAGTCAACATCAGTAATTATCTTGTTGTACTGTCTTGAGTGCTGGGCAGTACAGTAGCAGATGAAATTCAGTGTTGATAAGTGAGAAGTGATGCACACAAGTGAGATGCACACACATGATGATGGGCTCTACACAAGCTATTTCCAATTCTAGCTATTTCTAGAGGAGGCTTGACAATTACCTAGCTGGGGTCATATGAGCCCAGTATTCTCTCCTGCCCAGGGCGGAGGGGGGGGGGGGGGGGACACTTGAAGATCTACTTAGGTCCCTTCTGACCCTACATCTATGAATCTATGAATCTAATCAGAAAGAGAGGTAACTGGTCATGTTAGCCTGAAGTCAAGCAGGAGACAGGACAGGGTGGCACTTCAGAGATTATCTGCTTCAGAAAGGTACAAGCTTTTGTAAGCAACATTTACAAAAATTTATGCATCTCTGAACCCATGGGCGACTGGTGCCTCCTGGCTCTGGGTGGGCACCAGCAGCTGATCGCCAACCTTGGAAGCACCAGCAGCAAACCAGAAGTGTCACCGGAAAAAAAGGAAGTGCTGCCAGTGCTTCTCCAGGGGGAGGGGGGTGCGGCACTGGCTGGCACTCCTCACTGTCTGGCCAGCAATGCCAATTTCAGGGTGGGTACGTGTCCCTCCAAACCACCCCGCATGCATTGCCTATGTCTGAACCTGTTAGTTTCTAAAATGCCACCCTGCCCTGCCTTCTCCCTGTTTCTAACCCAGAATGAGATCTTAGAATCATCCTAGATAAATTCTCTGAAAACATCAACCCAGTATTCACCAGTAGTCAACAAGACAAGCAGAATGTAAGGAATTCTGAAGAGGGGTTTTCAAGAGAAAACAGAGAATTTAATCATGAAACCTGTGCCTTGAATACTGTGTGCAGTTGTGTTTTTACCACCTCAAAAATTATACAGTAGAAATTGAAAATGTGCAGAGAAGGGCAAAAAGAAAAACCACGTAATAGAGAGTCTTCTATAGGAGGAGAGACTAAATAGGCTAGGGCTTCTCGGCTTAGAGGAAAGATGACTGAGGCTAACTACAGACATTCAAAAAGCCTGAGGCAGAATTGATAAAATCTTCATGCATTTCTCTAAACTGTGTAGATTAGATCAGGCAGCAAATGGAATATATACTTGCCTTTTCCTGGGGGGCAACATTCAGATGCCTACATTGTCTAAGTCAAAAGGTGTGGGGGGGCACTCCTGCATGCCTCTCAGTGTGCTAGAGATTGCCAAGGGCAGCCAAGTGCAGCTAAGCAGTGGCTGTCACTGATTGGCTGTCAGGCACATGCCCCCTGACCCCTGATGTCACTGTGGTCCCTTCCTTGTGCCCAGCCCTAGGCTTCCAGGACAGTCCCAGTGCACGTCACCATGATGTGCTCCCCCCTGCTGTGGTGGGCTGAGTTGCCAGGTATGACATTGTGACCCCCTCTGGGGCTCTCCTGGAATCCTAGGACTGGGTGCAGAGGAGGGTCCATGGTGATGGTATGGGTTTGGGTACATGTGCCTGGAAGCCAGCTCTGTAGAAGGAAGGATTGGGCTCTGAGACTATCCTTCCTTCTATGGCGTGCTCCTGTCTCCAATGCCTAGTAAAAGATTCCTGGGTTGAATTGAGTGCATCTTTCCAGAGCTTGACACCAGCAGCATCCAGCAAGATACATTGGGTAGCTGGGAGGCTTGCTTCAGGCAGGGGCACTCCATAGAAGGAAGGATCAGGGTCCTCAGCTGCTGAGCTTTGAGGGACCCAATCCTTACTTCTATGGAGTGCTCGTGTCCCCACTGCCAGGTGGGAACCTCCTTTTCCACCCCCTGCCTGCATCTGAGCTGACTCAGGTCTATGACAACCTAGAAATCCAAGTATTTGGCAAGTGATAGCATGTTGCCCTATGAGAAGGGCTAGTGTGAGGGGGGCACAAAGGCCCCTGGGATGCTGGTGGACAATAATCTAACATAAATCTATAGGGAACCTTGTACAGAAGTTTGATAGACTGGTCTAACCTACACAGGTTAAGTATGATACTATATCCATCCAGGTCTAACTATCTTAGGGCACTTCTACATGTGTTCTGGGGTGGGGAGAAGTTTAATTACAGTAGTTCTTGGGAGCCACTCTAATGAAAATGTCTGCAGTGTCTTTTGTATTCAGCATCCTACATTTCAAAATGGTGGCAGGGATGCTTTAGTTAAAGTGCCCGCACTGCTATTTTGAAACATGGGGACACTGAATACATGAGACACTGAAGTATACTGGAGCATTCTGATTAGATTATACTCCAGCAAAGTCAATTAGTCAGTTAATCAAGTCTGCCCCAACCCGTTCTAATCAAAATGTGTTCTAATCAATATATGTGAATGGATGTATAAGAAGTCTTGCTTAAGCCTTGACAGAAGAACAAGGATTTGTCTAAAGCTTCCTGGGTGTAAGAGGCTTTGTTCACTCATCTAGAGGGCTCATTAGAAAGTACATTCTTGAGTTTAAGATACAGAGTAAAATCAGATTATTGTTCTGTTGTTCTCTTGTGTTTGTTTGATCTTATATCTGTTTTTATCACAACATATAGTTACTGTTTTTTTTTTCTCTAATAATTTTTTCATACCACACTTACTGTCAGTGACACCTGTGATTTCAGAGCATTTGACAACACAGGCTAGTTTCTTCTAAGGAAGAGAGGATTCATAATTTCTGAGCATGTGAATGGCCGAAGATGTGATTCTTCTAGTTGGCAAAGTCCCCTCTGATAAGACCTGTCAGGACCTGAGTGAGATGGGTCAGGCTGAGGTGCCACAGACTAAGGAGTTGTTCTGGCACATCTCAGATGCTTCTGAGTGGTCAAGTAGCAAACAGCAGAGAAGAGTTTGGGGCTGAAGGACATTCCTGAAGTTGTGAGAACCCCATGGATGTGTGTCTCAAAGGTTCACCTGTCTCATCCAAGGTCAGGGTCTATCAGAGAGAAGTAGGGACTTCCAGAAATCATCTCATCCAACCCCTCTGCCTGAGGTAGCATCATCGATATCCAAACCATCTTATACAATTCCATTGTCTAACCTATTAGTATACACCCAACCATGAGACAACCACAGGACATAACACCCAGTCTGCCATAGATATAACAGGGTGACCATGGAAATCAATGCCCTGCTGCTGCAAAAGTTGTTAAAATATGCTTGAGATCTCTAATGAAGAGGACCATTCCCCCCAACCCCCACTACAGGGGCAAAAGCCCCCATGGTCTGTAACAATCTGACCATGGAGTACAATTTCTTCCTGACCCCAAATATGGTGAACAGTTTGACCCTGAGTAGAGGGGAAAATAAGACCCTTTAGCTAGGATCATCCAGGTTTAAGTTTCAGCATGGACATTAGCACATGCCAATCAAAATGCCCAGCCTCAGCTGCAGCCAACACCCAGTGCTTATGAAGAAGGCTTAGACAATATTACCATATGTAGGAGCAGGAAGGCAATAAAATTCCCTCCAAGTTCCATGTGGCAACCAGCAAGGCCTAGAAGCATGGGAAATACCCATGGTAGAGCCAGTGCATAGTTATGCTTAGACTGTCCCTGACCAATGCCTTGTTACACACCTATGGAGCTAAAGGATCGGTAAAGGATAATCAACCCAGAGTGAACATAGACTACACCTCACACCATTCAACTTAACTAAAATCTAACTTTATTAACACATTAAATATATTAATAGTTTCTATGTAGAGAGAGAGAAAAAATACTTGGTTCAATGGCTTCATCCAATCCCAGATGCTACTCCACTTCACAGAAAAGGTGGCCAATCAGTTACTGAAAGTAGAGGGTGGTCATCTGTGAATAATGGGTGCTTTTCAGCTCAGATGTTGTTGGATGACAACACGCACCCAATTTTCTTGTTGCCGTCCGTTTTATGTTTTTTCTTTAACTTTACTTCTGTGATGACCCTTCATTTCTGAGTACCGTTGATTGCTTTCCCTGTAAGCATCATATTGTTCATGTATTTTTTTATTCTGTCATCATATTCCTTTGTTCCAGCAAACCCATCATATGCACATGTCTTAATTTTGTCTTTTACCGGTGTCTTAATTTGGGCATGCCCTGGACTCCTAATTTGCTCTGTCCATCAAAACCATAAATTCCAAGGGCTTTGCAGTTGGGCTCTGTCCAATTGGTCCTTTTTTATCACTTTTCATTAACATGTTCGTTCATGTCATCCCTCTGATTCAGTTGGTTAGTGCCTAGTTCAATTAATTTGAGCTAGTACCAAGGCTTACATTTCAAATGTCTTATAGGTTGATAACACTGGAACATAAACTGTGAAAGTTAGCTCAAAGCTAGCTGATAGTACAGACACAAAACGCAAAAAGAAAAGTTCAAATATTAATGAAGTTATACAGAAACTTAAGCAATGGTTAAATAAGGCTGAACATAAAAGAAAAGTTCAAATAATACTATAATTCATCACTTAAGTATATGCAACTAAAACTAAATGTCACAAGCTTACCCTGCCATGGACTTTAGTAAGTGATAATACTGGGGCTTGGAGGGGGCCATAGCCCTCCAGCACCACAACCACCATTAGTTTGTGGCAGCTTTCCCTGCCCTGCCTGCAGCACAGCCCTCCCCCTTCTCCCCCCCCCCCCCCCAGCCGCTGGGAAGAGGCTTGCACTCTGGGAGCATGGCCAGCACAACCCCTTAGGCAGAGGTCAGGGTGGGTTATTTTCCCCTCTCTCCAGCATCCAGCGGTGGGGGCTTATCCTGTCACTTGCTCTCTGTGGCAGTCAGGATGGACAGACTCTGCTGCAGCCCACCGAAGTCAAAAGGGGAATAACCCCCCTCTCTGTCCCCCATGTAAGGGGCTGATCTGGCTGGGCTCTGGCCATGCCCCTGCCCCTGGAGTGGTGAAGGGGGAGAGACCATAATGGGGCAGCTGACCCTGTCATGGTGTCCCAGAGGTTGACACTCTTCCTCGTGGGGGGGCTGTGCTGTGGGTGGGGCAGGGAAAGCTGCTGCAGACTAGTGGCTATGGATGCCTCAGAGCCTCAGTACCATCGCTGACCACAGTCTGCACCAATGCTGAACCCAGCTTGAAGCCCCTTCCCCCCCGCTGGGAAGAGGCTTGTGCTTAACCAGACACCTGGGCTGGGGCTACAACTGATCATAGCACCAAAAATATTAAATATTTTCTATTTCAAATAAGTGGCATCAGAAATAGTCCCAGAAATAGAAAAGAACTGGAGGACAGATTCTGATGTCAGTAATTCTCTAATAACTCCACTGATTTCTAAACTCATAATTTGAACCATTATAAATAAGTAATCGCCATGTACTAGGCAGGTTCTATTTTATTTTATCTGTCTAGTAATTTTCCAAGCTTAAAGAACACTTTTGGTTGTACATTTAGCATGATAAATACAAAATCTATTTTAACTACCTAGAATACAAAATACAATTTATATATGCAGGCTATGTCAGATAAAACACCATTTTAAGATTTGCAGTATTTTATGCAATGCATTTTGTCATATTTTAAAATCACAAAAGTAAATACCCCATAAATCCTTTCCATAAATCACTTGGCTAAATGTAGCATGTCATACTATACATTACACACTGCAAGATTTTTGTACAAGAGATATAAGAATGAATTTCTCAAGTTGAAAATTCTGTTCTGCTTTATCTTTTTGTTTATATTAGTAGCCAGGTATTGTTAATGAGAATAAATATAATTATTAGCAGCAATGTAATTCTAAGAAAGCATCATTAGAACCAAAATAATTCTGAAGTGCTGTAGCACAAGTGAGACTAAAGAAACTGATTACTCTGACAGGATTCTTTCTAGGATAGCAGCGATGTCCTAGTTTTTAAAGTAGAAATGAGTCCTATTTAGGAGAAAAGGGAATACTAAATGAATTGAATGGTTAAGAATGCCAGCAAGAGATAGGGGGAAAATGACCAGTTAGGCTCTAATCCAGCAAAGCAATTAAGCATATGAGTAACTTTAAGTGTATGAGCCGTTTTACTGACATTAACTACTTTTTTCTCTATTAGTGAGACTGATTTAAGCAGTAAAAAAGGGAATATCCTCCTACATACCACTGACAAAAATTGCCACCTTCCCACAGCACTCACACTGTGCTCTCTCTCCCTGTCTTTCTCTCTCTCTCTCTTTCTCTCTTTCAAACTGAAAGACTTCATGACTGTCTAATAACATTTGTGTGCACTTGGGAAAACACCTTCTGCGCTCTGCAGCATACAGGCTACTTTCTGCATGTAAACGCTTCAAATACTTTGTAAATCGTAAACTGTAGAAATAGTTAAAACTGCTGATTAAAAGCTATTGTAGTGTTCCAGTATCAAACACTCAGTAATATGGCATATCTTTTAAAGTTTTGTCTATCCTGTTAAAAAAATGGTATCTTAAAATTTCATATTGGATATTGCTTCCTTACAGTGCGATAATCGAATTACCCTCTTATTTAGAGACTGGCAAATGCTCAGTCTTTACTTCTAGCCAAGTCATCACAAGCTAAACATTTTGTATTCAATACTACATTACAAAAAGTATGAGATGAATTTAGAAGGTTATAATACAACTCAAAACATCTTTTTTGCTCCTAAGAAGATCAGGTTAGCCTAGGATGGCTACTTAGCTAAAATACTCTTTTAAGTAGGATGGACCATATGTTTTTACTCTTCTGGCTTTGACAGGCTATACTTTGCTCTAAGACATCAAATGAATGTCATATGCTTCCATGAGTAAATTGAAAATGCTGTGCGAAATATTTACACTGTAGCTTACACACACAGTATAATATATTTCATGGACTGAACAGTATACAGAAATGCAATGAAAGGTGCATTTGATCTGATTTTATTTTTAAGTATATAAACTCCTAAATCATAAAGAATATGTAATTTCAAATGTACTGCTGTTGCCATTAAAAAAATATAAAATGCATGCTTTACCTTCTTTGGGGTGTATAGTGTGTTCCTATTGCTTGGAATGGAAAATGATGTGGCATGAGTTATTTTACTTAGGGAAGGAGTAAACCACCAATTTGAATGGTGATAGAATATTTTCCAATTAAGGAGCTTAAACATTACCAAGTGATCTCCAGACCAAATCACACTGGAGAAGTCCTGTTACATCTGGTAAGTGGGGATTATGCCATTGTGCTATCTTTCATCCACCACTGTCTTGGAGTGAAAGTTCCCATGATGCTGAAGTTATGAAGCTCCCAACTCCTGACTAATTTGCATTTGTCATGATCATATATTTTATGGTAATTGTTTCAACCTTACATTTTCCCAGACCCAAATATCACAGCATCAGCTTGCCATGTACAGAGAACCTGCCAAATCCAGAGCTTTGGAATCCACAGAACAGATTTTTAGCTAATAAACTAACTGAGAAATGCTACTAATGCAGGGGGAGATTCACATTAAATAATGCTTAAAACATCTGAATGCCAGCTCAGATAACAAGGAGTGTTCAGCATGAGCAAGGGTGCAGGAACTGTGCCTTCAACAATTAAATATAACCTTTATATGTAAGTACATCTTCCACAGCCCAGAGAAGCTCACTGTCCGTACAGAATATACAATCTAAAATATGGATCTTGTTGACCCTTCAGGTCAATAAAGTTTAAGAATCCATGGCTTATAAAGTTTGCTTTGTCTTTGAGCTTTCTTGGCTGCATTTGTTCTACCCCAAGTCTTTTCCAGTCTCATTACAGCTCCAGCATCGTGTAGCTCATTTGACGCATGAGAATGAAAAAAAAAATGGATGGAAAGGAAAGCAAGGGAGAGAATCAGTGTAACGAAGCAGAAATCCTTTGAGATTCTGCTCAGCCATGTAACTAGCATAGAATGTGTGGGTCACTTGATAGGAACTGTGAGCTTTGGCAGCCTTCTTTCTGCAAAGAAAATTTTGGAAGCATGGCTCTTACCAAATGAGAATGACAAAGTAAGTAGAGATGACAGTTTCAGAGCTAGGTAGAAATGGACACCTGGAGATTAAAGATGAGATAAAACTATAAAAACAGGAAAAAAGATGGTGACAGAAGAAGGATTTACATCAATATTGCTTAAAAGATCAACAGTAATGATCAAAGACTAAACAACCAATTCAAGTGTTTACTCAACAAGCAAAATTAGACTGTAGCTGTATCCCAGGGCAACATTTTATTTCTGTGTGAGCCTGCCAATATCCAGTTGAATCTTCACTTTGCAGCTGTCCATGATGCCCTACAGTGATAAATGAATACTGGTGTGTTAAATTGGAAGTGCAGAAAACTGCATAGTTAAAAACAAAATTAATAGATAAGGATAGCCTTAAAATTTTCTCTTGTATAATAACGATAGCTTTGGGCTGCAGAGAGAAACCTCTAGCTTTTTTTCAGCAGCTGGAGCTCCAAAACTTTGACAGCTAAACATTAACACTGTTATGTTTGGTAAACCATAAAACTCCTTTCTTGATTTTTTTTAGCTAACACTGGCTCCTGAAATGGCTCTAACTTTATCAGTTTTTCAGACTGTATTGAAACTGTCACTGGTCTTCTCAGAGTAGAGAGAGCTCTTATACTTAACTACTTTCTGCTACATAAGATGCCAGAGGCATAAAACTTCCCTTGTGTTGCTAAAGGCTTTCCCTGAAGCCAGCTGGTGCTGTCCTACTGTTCAGTGGTTGCACACTTTTTATCAGCTGTGGAGTTTAGACTGTGTGCTGATGTGGGGGAAGAAGCAGGGCCAAGGAAGGGCTGATCAGTTAAATGATTGTAATAAAGGTTTGCAATACAGATGAGTAGCTATTAGTGACTCCTGTTACTAGTTCCAATTACCTGCCATGAGCTATGTGTTCAGAAGGTTAATACTCCTTCACTTGTTTCCAGTGGATGGAGATGCTCTTTTCCTGTTTTGATAATCAAATAAAATTTCCACCCAAGACAGCAACCACAAACCAACCTGGAAAATTAATAAAATGCACAAATGGAAATGATTACATTGGAGGTTACATGACTGGAAGAGCTCATTAGATAGGAGGATTATTTTGTCTCTTAAAGATCAGTGTTCAGTCTCTTAAGGATCAGCATCAACACTGTTTGTTCTGTTTGATTCCAATTGGTTTTTTGGATCATACTTATACTATTTGTTTTTAAAAAGGTCCTTCTGAGCACATCTACATGTGCATTAATATGCCTTTTCTATTGTGCATTAAATTTAGTACCTCCAGTGTAAAGTACTAAATCAGTGGTCTCCAACTGTTTTAAGTAGAAGATCAACTTTGGTATTTAAAAGTAACCCAAGAACTACCATGTGAAACTCCCCCCTCCCCACCCCCTGCCCAGTAGATAAGTCTGTGGGGAGGAAAGGGGGGTGGGGGGAGATCGAGGCAGAGGGAGAAAAAATTATTTGGGGTCACACCTCCACACCAGGTGTGTTTCTCCTGGACGGGGAGCCACTCAACTTACCCCTGCTCCTGCCTCTACAGCACTGTCCCTCACCACAGGGGCCTCGATCTAGCCCCCACCCCTCCCTCATTGACTGACCTGCTGGGCTGGGGCACATGTGTGCATGCACGTGGGTGCTCAGCTCCCCACCCCAGTCTCAGATCAACTCCAAGAGGCTCTGAGATCTACCAGAAGAGGCTCCAAGATCTACTGGTGGATTGAGATCCACTGGTTGGTGACCACTTGACTAAATTAATGCATATTAAGCTGTGCTAATGCTCAGTAGTTCATTTGCATGCATTTTTAGTGAAACTGAATGTGCAGTAGACTATGTTATTATGCATTAGCATAATGTCATGGTGTTTTATGTGACATTTTAATGTGCAGTAAAATAGTCCACTGCGTATTAAAGTGCACATGTAGGCATGCCCACTGGGTGGGATGTTCAGCTACGGGGGTGAACCTACTTTCTACAGCATATGTTTACTACATCTTATGCCATTCATTATTAAGTGCCTGTGTGGCAGGGCACCTTTGATGCCTGCCACTTTAAGGCCCAGAACAGGCAGCAGGGCAGCCAGCAGATGTGGGCTCTTATGACAAGGTTACGTGACCGCGGGAGGGCCCTGGGATTGGAGGAGGGGGCCTCAGCCCATATTAACCCAGGCCCTCAGGGCTGTGCTGCAAGCAGCCAGAATAACACCACTTGGCTGGAGCTTCTGCTCGTGACATCTTGGAGGTACAGGGAGGAACTATAGGGGAGGTAGGAGATTCCTGGTCCTGGGGCATGACATAAAACTACATCCTGCTGGGGTAGAATGGTGTGGTGGGTCTTCCAATGGCAGGGTGGGCCCCAGGAAATGCCATGCTAGTTGCCTTCCTAGTGAAAGGCAAGTATGGGGTGCCTTATAGCCCCAGACCCCATAAACATATGGGTAACCAGCAACTGGGGACAGGAAGGGGGCCAAGGACACCTTGAGAGAGGTACCTGAGCTCAGGGGTGTAAGACCCCCAGGGTCTAATAGAAATGGACTGAGAGTTGGCCTCAGAGAGAGAGCAGCAGAGGAGCCCTAGTGAGGGGGCAGCAGAGGAGCCCAGAGAGGGGTGGTAGAGGGGCAAAGGACCCCAGTGAGGGGAGAGCCAAGTGGCCCCAGTGAGGGGGGCATATAGGGTATAAGAGGCCAGGCCATGCTGAGTAGGGTCAGAGTAGGCAGACCTGAAGGGTGGCACTGATAAGGAGTTATAAGCCCCAGTAAGAGGGCATAAGAAGGAGGTACCAGAAAAAAGACATGAGACCCAGGTGTGCATAAGCACACCTGTGGCAGAATACTTAGCTTGACTGTCATCTGCGAGGCATGGGATACGGTATAGGGAAGGTCAGAACCATGCATGGTGTCCTAGGCACTGGAGAACTAAATGGGCAATCTCCCACATCATTATAACAGTTTCACAACACCAAGTCATGGCCTGCCCAGCCACTAGGACTACAGCTGGCCAATTTAGGACCATGTGGTGGGAGGCTGGAGCTCCCCTGAGTGGCCACAGGGGCACATGCCAGGCTGCTCTGATCTGGGGCTAAATTTACTCACAGGTCATCTGCACATGTAGATGCTGGCCTATTCCCAGTTACGGCACAGTGAATTTAAGCTGGTGTAAATGCACATTTAGACACACCCAGTCTTGACTATTTTGTTGATCTATTAGAGAGTATATAGTAAAAGCATGATGTTGTTTGTTTGAAGTGATCCAGTAAAGAAAATTACTAAAACTGAATGGTGAATTTTATAGCATAATTTTTTACTGCATTCATCACACCATACATCTTAAGCTTTCCCCTTTCAATTGCAATGTAATTGCCTCTGTATTTAATGAAAATGGGGCAGACCATTAATACATTTACCCTATGTTCTGTCTTTAATTAGATCTAATGTTAATGTTCCTAAAAGGAGATGTGCCAATAATTGGTATTTTGTTTCAGTGGCAGACTGAAAATGTGAGTAACAAAAAATTACTCTGCATTGAACAAATATTTTGTTAAATGCAAAGAGTTTCATTATAAGTAGTCACTCATAAACTCTCAGAAAATTTGGAAATAAAGGGTTAGATTTACACGGTACATTGGGTGCTAAAATGAGAAACAAATATTGCCTGGACTATTAGTGAGGGTAGTGGTGGCCAATCTGTGACACAAGCAGTCTGTTTGTGTGGCATGTGGCAACCAGAAAGCAGAACAGCAAATAAGGCAGGGTAAATGGTCCCGGGTGGAGAGGATACAGGGCTAATCCGTGGCATGCCTGTCTGTAAAGTTGTCCCTCAATGAGTTAGGACATCCATCTATGATTTAAGAGGCCCAGGCTCAAATGCTTGATTTAGTATAAAGATGTTAACTTATATCTTCCATTTCTTGTATCTTCTCCCCACTAGCTGTTCTGCATACTGGGCTGTAGAACATCCAATGCAGAGTTTCTCTCAGGGTAGAAATATATGTTGCCAAATTAAGTGAATCTGTTATGCTGGGATGTGTCATTGCTTCCTTCATCCCACCCTCCAAGGAGATTATGCCTAGAATAATCTGGTTACAAAGAAGATCACTAAAGCCAAAACATGGGGCTTAACATAGGACATACATGGAACTAAGTGGTGCATGTGCATTGTCATGAATTTTACCTTAAATAATTGATAAATGTGAAAATGCTGCTGTCAGGTGCTGAAAGAATCTTATTTCATTATGTTAAAAAAAGGAAATCTGATCTTTAATTTATTTAAATTTAATATAGCTATGTATGGCAGTTATTTGACAGCAATGGGCACTGATCAGGTGCTTTTAGAGTACCTTGAAATTATCTTGAGGGCTCAGGAGTCTTCTGCACCATCTACTCCTTTCAAGGGAGAGACAATGATATTAAACAAGCTGTATTCAAAGGGTACATACAAAGATTAGATCAATCTTAATGCCAATTTGTGCAGGTGCTCAGAGGGTTTTAATCAGCCAAAAAATGGTGTGGCCTCTCTATGATAGTTCACGTCAGGAGGTGTACTGATTTAAATGGAAAAGGGCTAGCCTGATCAAGGAAAGCATTAAACCTATATAGTGAATTCCACACTCACAGCACAGTCCTGTTAGTACACATAAAATTAGTACACATTTTTTAGGTTTAACTTTATAGTTGATTGGAGCTTTTTATGGTGTGATAGGTACTTTGCATGGTACCTATCAGGTCTCAAGGTAACTGCGCAATTAACCAGTTAATTGGGTGATATCTGTAATGTGTAGAGGGGACCTTAGAGGAGAAGTGAAAACTGCCACAAAAATAAAAATAATAGTAATGAATGGGCAAAGAGATTCTTGGTATTAATGCTTATGGTTGACAAAATAGGAGTTAAAATTATAGGGAAGAAAATACATGTGAGAAGATATCTATTGTCATCAGAATTAGAAATGAATTTTTAGGTATATCCAGGAAACTTGGAATCCTAAAAAAATGGTACTGCTCCATTACTAAATGGAAATCTTATTATTCTCAAACAATATGCTGAAAGAACACTTTTTGAATAAATATTTGTTTATCTGAGAACAAGCATTTTGTTGAATTCCTGTGACAATAATTATGATTCACAGATTAACAGATTCACAGAAGTTTATGGCTGGGAGAGACCTTGTGGAAGTCTATTCCAGAGCCTAATCACATGAACTGTGAAGAAGTTTTTCCTTATATCCAGTCTGAAACCTTTTTTCTAGGCGTTTTCCCCTGGTGTGCTTTGGTGAATAGCTGATGATGAAGATGAAATCTTTTCCATTGAAACAATAACTAAAGAGGATGGGAAAGGGCAGCTACTAACAGCAAACACTTTTAAATCAGCAGATCCAGTTAAGTGCTGTTAAATGAAGTCAAATGACTGTTCAGACTAATGTTAAATTAATCTTGGAATATAGGGAAGGTCCCAAGTACTGGAAGAAAACTAATTTTGTGCCAGTCTTTAAAAAGGGTAATGGGATGACATGAGTAATTGTATACTTGTCAGCCTGATTTTAATTCCTGGCAAAACAATGGAACAGCTGATATGGAATTTGATTAATAAAGAATTGAAAGAGGGTAATGCAATTAATAAAGAATTGAAAGAGGGTAATGCAATTATGTCAATCAACATTGATTTGTAGAAAATGCATCCAGTTAGTTTGAAAAAAATGTTATTTTTGATAGGATTACAAGGTTGATAAAGGTAATAGCGTTGATATAATGTATTTGGACTTAAGTAATATCTTTTGGCTTGGTACCATACAACATTTTAACTGATAGGTCTTAAAAAGTAATTGTAAACTGGGAACCATGACTGAATACATATATTTCTAATGGGTTCCTGTAAGGAACAGGTTTTTTGCCTTATGCAATTCAGTATTTTTATCAATGACCTGGAAAAAAAGTTTTCAGATAGCCAAAACTGGGTTCCGGATAAAAAATGAAGACAGGCAACTAAAATAAAATGTTATATTTCATCATATGATATGAAAACATAATCTGTTTGGGGTTTTTTCCCAAATACAATGTGATGTGCTAAGTTAAGAAAGAAGATATGTTTCTTTTTTCAGAAAAAAAAGAAACATATTTCTTTTTTCTTTTATAATTTAGAAATTTTTATATTAATTATTTATTAATTATAATCTTTTATAATTTAGAAATAAATTTAGAAATAATTTAGAAATTTCTTATAATTTTCAAATATTTCTTTTTTATTTGCTGAACTATGTATATCATTATGACTAATGTTAAACCATATAATTAATAACTTATAATTGTAATGCATACATACAAGTCAAGGGACTCTGTCCTGGAAATCAGATGCTGGAAAAAAGTTGAAAACTGTGATGGATGATCATAAAAGTAAATTAATTGCATAACACTATGGACAAAAGGGCCTTTATAGTTGAAAATTGAAAAGAGGCAAGGATGTCCTTTTACCTTACAGAGATTGTGTAATTTTAAAAGACATTAAGGTCCACATCCTACACTACCTAATAGGCCAGTAAAGGTACTTAGGGGCACAAGTGTCATGGTATTCTACCCTGCTCAGGTCCCTGAAAATCTATTAATGCATCTAGTTTTGTAATACACTATCAACTGCCCATAAGATTGAGGCACAAAAAAGTGATGAAAAGGAGGAAGATGATCCACCCAACTTTAGTATGAAAGTTTCAGGGACTTGAGCAGGGTGGAATAGAATTGCTCTTAAGACATATAAGATGATTTATGTGATTAAGAGATGGAAAAGAATCTGGCCTCTACATTGTCACATTGTAACTAGAGCAAGAGTACACAGAAACTTTTGTGTGAATTATTCTTATTCTTGCTATATATGGCAAACTGTTCTGTTACACCAGTGGAACCCCATTAAAGTCAGTAGTGAAGCACATGGATAACTGAGATTAGAATATGACCATATTTCAGAAGATTTATTCCTTTTAATGGAAGTATTTTAAATAAAGTATACTTTTGTGTATGCAATTGAATCTCAAGATCTAATGTTATGCAAAGCAGAACAGCTGTTCAATGAAGAAGAATCATCCTGAGTGCAGAGGCATAGAAGTCTCCATAGACTTGTCTTTGGTACATGGCATTGTTTCCTCCACACTGATTTTGTTATATAGTATCATAGATAATTAGGGTTGGAAGGGACCTCAGGAGATCATCTAGTCCAGCCCCCCGCTCAAAGGAGGACCATCCTCAACTAGATCATTCCAGCCAAAGCTTTTTCAAGCTGGGCCTTAAAAACCTCCTAGGATAGAGATTCCACCACCTCTCTAGGTAACGTGTTTCAGTGCTTTATCACCCTCCTAGTGAGAATGTTTTTCCTAATATCCAACTTAAACATCCCTTGTTACAACTTGAGACCATTGCTCCTTGTTCTGTCACCTGCCACCACTGAGAACAGTCTAGCTCCATCCTCTTTGGAACCATCCTTCAGGTAGTTGAAGGCTGCTATCACATCCCGCTTCAGTCTTCTCTTTTGCAAACTAAATAAACCCAGTTCCTTCAGTCTCTTCTCATAAGTCATGTGCCCTGGCCCCCAAGCCATTTTCACTGCTCTCCACTGGACTCTCTCCAGCTTGTTTACACAAGGGTCATTCTGAAGATTGGGGGTACAGAACACAGGCTTTATGAACAGAGTTTTATTAATACCGAAGTTTCAAAACAATCATTAGCAGCAAAGACACTTAAGTTAAAATACCTCCCATCAATGAGATTAGGACCATGCTAAACTGACTCGGTACTATATATAGATATTCCGTTTTTTCCTGCTGTTTCCTTATTCATACAATTTTTGGTTTGAATCTTAATTCCATTTATTTTTGCTAGCGTTGTCAGAAAAGTTAATTTACATTAACTAGCGATTCCCCTTTGAGAATCCTCTTTGAAATTAATAAGATTTGATTGCTCATGCATCTACATGTAAGTTAATATGATCCAACAAGCATTGCATCCACACATAAACAAACACTGTGTGAAATTTTAATTACAACTAGCAACTAGAGCAAGAGAAGCAAAGTCTGTCTAATTTTCATGCAAGCTCTATGTCTTTGGATTTTTTCATGTAACATACACAAACAACTTTTTTTTAGTCAGCACCCACTAGAGTAAAATACACACTGAAAACAAGGGTATGTTGCAACTAAAGATTGTTTCTTTAGTGAAATTGCAGTAAGGTAAATAAGATAAGGACATAGCCTTCAAGGAGCCCATCAGTCCAGTGAGTTTGAAACCCTTACTTTAGAGGGAAAGCACTGAATTGGATATGACTAGAATGATCTGTCCCCTGTTCAGTACCTACCCTGGCACCCAGCATCATTGCAGATACCAGAGGAAACATCACCTGTTCTGTTTAATAGCTACTAATGGATCTATCATCCATAAATTTGCTTAGTCCCTTTTTTTAACCTGGCTATACTAGCTGCCTCTACTACAATCTCCTGTGGCAATGAGTTCCACAAGTAAACCACACACTGCATAACGAGAGTACTTTCTCTTGTTAGTTTTAAACTGTCTTCTATTAACTTCAGTGAATACCCCTAGTTCCAGTACCCTGGGACTTGGTCAATGACACTTCCTTATTAACTTTGCCCATGCCCTTCATAATTTTATGGACCACTACATATTCCCCCTCAGGCTTCTCCTTTTCTAAACTGAAGAGCACTAGCCTTTTTAGTTCCTCATGGTATGGCACCTGTTCCATACCCCTGATCATTTTGGTTGCCCTTCTCAAAGGAGTTTGTGAGATCCTGGCAATGGGTCTCCAGCATCTTCAACTCTATAGTAACTAGCAACCAGAAAGAAAGATTCCCAGCCCAGCAACCCAGAACTGACCAAGACCCCTGGTAGGTTCCAAGACAGGTAAAAAGGAGACCCCTTTGGAGTCAGAATGTCTCACACAGAAAAATCTAAGATGATTTTTTGTTTAAAGTATCATTTCACCTTTATGAATAATCTTGGCTATACCATTTACTGTGGAATGTGCTAAGGCAGGAGGTGGGATTTGAAGGAGTTTGTGAGAGTTGAGAGCTGGGGAGCATTGCTTAATTATTACTTAATACTAACAAACACTTCTTTCAACTTATTCTAGCTTCCTGTTCCTAACAAAGCCTTAATCACCTGTTATATTGTAGCTTGGGGGAGGGATTTGCTGGGATTTGTTTTATTTATTTTACTGTCTCCAATGTAGTAGTTTTTACATGCCTTTTCAGCGTGTTGTGTCACTATTGATTTCTCAAGGGACAGCACCCTTGAATATTGGGCAAAACATGTATTGTCACTGTAAGCAGAAGCACCAGGTACCAAGTAAAAGAGAATTCAGGACCCTGCCTGTTTGATGAGAGAAGGAGCTGCTGCTCCAAATACTTGGTTAAATCAAATAAATCAAATTGAATCAAATAAGGAAGAAGCTTAAGGCACACCGAAGGGGAGGAGCTACAGTAATAAAAGCTGGTTAGAAACAGAATTTTTTTTTCTTTATCTCCAATTTTTATGCAACTGCTCTGAGCATCTCTGCTCAGAAGCAAGGAGGCTAATATCCAGAACATACATACAGTTGAAATTGCAACATATTCTAATTTAGAGGCCACTCTTCATGAAAATGCTTAAATGTTTTTCAAAGGTGTTTATTATGTAAATGTACCATTATACATGGGGACCATGATTGAGATCAATATTTGACACTGTCATTTTATTTATGAATCATGTTACTTTAAATATATTGTGGAAATTAGAAGCTGTAAAATCTTCTGGAAGTAGCTACTTGTTCCTGAGCATGTTCAGAACTCTAGCACAGGGAACAGTATAATTAACCCCATCTCACTATTTGCATAGTCACCCACAAAATAGAAATTTGATACATAACTTTATTTGGGTAACTAAATAGCCTAACTTGACATGCTATATAATACATATGGTGAGTTTGTGCTGAATTGACAGCACTTCATGTATACCAAAGACTGCTTCTTTTCTATAAAAATAAGAAAGTTGGCTTCTTTTTCAGTATTAACTCCTGAAGCAAAGTTGACTATGTTTCTTTTTTAAAAAGAAAATAGGAATTTGTACAAGACTGTGGCTGAACAATATGCATGTACTGGCAATCTGAACTATATTAGAGGGAACCATCCAACTAATGTAATGTGCTTTGTATTGTTTCTTCTTTGACTCTAGGGAAAATATGAAAAAGTGTCATTTTTAAACTTAACTGCAAACAATGAAAGTCACATGATGCAATGTGAATATATTGATTGTGTGAGCAGAAACTGAATATGGGTATTATTTTGTATATTTTCCTCTGGGAAACCCCAAGGAAAAAGTATTTTTCTCTCAAGTGTCTCTTTCAGAATCTAACAAAGTCTCAACATTATTGTTATTCTAAACATTCACTAGCACGTTAGAGGGCAAGCAGAGAAGAGAGAGGTTCAGCTGACAGAATCATACCTTAGTCCAAGGGCTAGCACATAAACTTAACTTTACTCACTTTAATTGTTCTGGTGAATTCAGCTGAACTAGTCATAGTGCATAGCCTTAAGTGCACATGCACATTTTTGCAAAAGCCAGGACAATACTGTGATTTCTCATTAAAACTTCAGTAAGCCATTACCATTAATTTCTTATTGTGAAAGTAATGTCCTTGACATGAGGCTTTTTTGTCAAAATTATATTTCACCTTTTATTATTCATAAATCATGTTTCTGATGGTGTCCGTATCTATTCCACCAGTTTTGTATCTATTAAAACTTAAGTAATAAGTTTTTGTTAGTTGGTTGGTTGGTTGATTTTTTTGTTGTTGAGGTTAATAATTAAGGAAATATTTTCAAACTTTTAGTATGAATCAAAAAGGGAGCCACTGTTTGTGATTATAGCCAATTGGCTCTGACAAACAAAATGTAAAAAGCGTAAGAAATAAAGAAACCATATATAAAAGTTTCTGAAAAGAAACCTACCTATTCTTAAAGTTTAAATAGGATGTGAAGGATATTCAGTCCAAATCTAATACTACTTTTAGTGCCTGTTGTATAATTGATTTATTACCTCTTCTCTGTATGTCCTTTTCTACTCCCAATGACATGTGTCACCACATCCGTATATTAGGCTAGTCTAGTCTCAGGGAAGTCCTTGGATACAGGCCTTGGAAATAGATTTCCAAGACACATTGCTAAGAGTGTAATGATGTGCCTCTTCAGACTGCTAGCCTATTGTTTCATATTTGTTTGAAACTAAAGCTATTGGGTGTCTATACATTCAATCAAATAAGCTTTAGATAGCACCCCTGCCATCATTTTGAAGTGTGGGGATGCTGATCCATGAGACTCTTCAGGTGCTCTAATTAGAGTGGCTCTCTAATTAAAGCACCCCACTCTGGGATCATGTGTATAAATGCTCATTATTATTTGGTAAACACTGATGGCATACAGGAACTATAAAAAAATAGAATTATATTTCATAGATTTCACAGACATTAGGGGCTGGAAGGGACCTCGTGAGATCACTGAGTCCAGCTCCCCTGCCCAAGGCAGGTAGTCTGTAGGGATCAATTGATCCCAGCAAGATAAGCATTCAAATGCCTTTTGAATGAGTCCAGAGTAGGTGCTTGCACCATCTGGGGGGAGTCTGTTCCAGACTTTGGATACTCTGACTGTAAAGAAGTTTTTCCTTATATTGAGTCTGAATTGGCCTTCTAGAAGTTTGTGGCCATTAGACCTAGTAGTTATCTCTTAGGGAGCCTTGGTGAACAACTGTTCTCCCAGATCCTGATGCACCCTGCTTATATACTTACAGGCAGCCACTAATCCCCCCTGAGCCTTCTCTTTTTCAGGCTGAAGATCCCCATGTCCCTCAGTCTCTCTTCATAAGTCTTGCTCTCTTGGCCTTTAATCATACAGGTGGCTCTCCTCTGTGATCTCTTGAACGTATCGACACCCCCCCCCTCAAAGTGAGGGGCCCAAAACTGGATGCAGTACTCAACTAAGACCGAGTAAAGTGGGAAGATGATGTCCCTGGTTTTGCTTGAGATGTATCGGTGGATGCATGCCAGAGTTTGGTTTGCTTTGCCAGCCTATTATTTTCAGAAAATGAACCCAGGTCTCCTGAGCCCCACCTAATGTCTTACTCACTAGAAAACTCTGCCTCCCCTTGCAGCAAAATATTTGTGGGATGCAGATCGAAAACTAATTGTCATGTTTTTCAAAGAAGTTAGTTCATAACCTTAATCAATACAAAGTTTCAGAGGAAGCACCAATATAATTTAGGTATGTAAATGGAGCTTGGACTCTTGCACAAATCTTAAATTAAGAAGACAGGCCCAAAACCAAAACAAACCAAACCAAAAAACTAAACACTGATGCAGTAATGCATAGTTCTTTTTAATAGACATGTAACAACACCTCTAATTTAGGTGCATGTGCAGTCAGAGGATTAACACAAAATGTCCATTTAAAGTAGGGATTTAAAAGTATAGCTTTCAGAGCAGCATGAAAGAAAATTGAAAGACAGTAAGAGACAAATGCATTCTATTTGATTTACAACATTTACTTGGTTGGAGATCTCATCTGAAAAGAAATACCTTATTTCTTTAATCTTGATTTTTGTCCTTGGTTGTTCATTGGTATTGTTATTAGTGATGGATTTTTTTTTTCTTTCTTACAAATCAGACACGTATGACAAGAAAATGGGCATATTACAACAATATATTAATACAATAGAGCCTTCCTTAGGTTAAACAACATCAAGTTTTACTCCTTTTTTGCTTCCAGTTGGCATTTCAATCTGTTACCTACCTGCACTCAGTGTACTAATTCATTCTCAATGTTTCTGCCTGGTTTCATTCAAGCAGGTGTGGCCGCTTTGCTCTTGTTTGAGGCTGTGCTTCAGGCAAGTTCATAAGATACTGCTTCAGTGCTGAAGCTTGAAGTCTCAACTGGGGATTAAAGGACCATATTTTAATACATAGTTATATGATACCTTTTGAAATCTCTGCAGAACTCGCTACCTGTGGAACTACTTCTCATAATCTTATGGTTATTTAACCAAAACCAAAGAAACCTAGTGCCATTCACTATTTCATATTTATTTCAGGTGACATCCTATTCTTTCCTGGTCATACACAAGACAGTCTAATCTTTCCACATTATACACAAAAGAACTTTACATATTTAGAGGGGAAATAGTATATTTCAAGTGCCAAGCCATAAAACAGAAACTTTTTTTTCAGTAACAACCGGAATGCTTCAGTTTCCCTTACTAACTTATTTGGAGGGGAGGGGAAGATGTATATGGATGTGTCTTCTGCCATGTAGGCTAGGTGTGCGGGCCGGGAGTGGTCCGAAGCTTTCGGGGGCATGCGGCGGGCTGTGGCCGGGAGCCCGCAATGGTAGGGCGGGGACTCTGGCACGACGGACTAGAATTAGGCACGGACTTGTAGCGGTTAATTAAAGATTGTTTTACTTACACCGTAGGTGGTCACGGTGCAGGCAGGAAAAACTTTCTTGAGTTGCAGTTACAGACAAACACAAGTGGAGTTTGCTAGGCTCCACCGAAGACACACGCACGGAGTTTGCTAGGCTCCGCAAAACAAACATGACAGAGCTCTGGATACCCTTGACGAGCACGCAAAACCGTAGATACGTCTTAAGAATTTAACGAACGAGACGGGAAGAGGTTGGTGGTTGATCAGGCCGCCAAACTCCTCTGAGACACACACAAAGTTTCTATTACTCTGCCGCGTGCTCAGAGTCCCCACGAGATGGTTGTGGAGTCCTCTACAACTTGGGCGGAAACTGCTCAAACCTCTTATATGACTAGCAAGCCAATCACTAGCTGCCATGTGGGAATGATTTAGAAACAGCCAATAGTGGGAAACAAATTTACATACGGGTGGCGGGAACTCCTTTGCACCGGGGTTTTCTCTCTGCAGCTGAGAATTGCACCGTGCAAAGAAAGCTCCATGTGGCGGGAAATAATTCTGCAGTGCCGAAGCGCACACACAATCATTGGGGTCATGACACTAGGAAGTCTGGTTTCACTCTCTCTTAATTCTTTCTTCCCCTCTCTTCCAAGTAAATTAGTAAGGAAAAGTGAAGCATGCAGGTTATTACTTTATAAATGCATTATACCAATAATATTACAATAAAACCCATAGTCCATCACACATGGACATTAGGGCTGTGTAAAGCTTTGTGTGGTGATTCAATTCAGAGAGGATTTGGCCTGATTTGGGGGGGAGGGAGGGGCAGTGGGGACTGCCCCCTGCCCAGCAGGATCTGGTGAGTTCGGGGTTTTTTTGTTTTTTTTTTTCCCCTAAAGGCCCAGAGCTGGGGCAGGCAGGGCAGCCATGGCAGGGCTGGGACAATGTGGGAGGGTCAGGGGGCTCATGCAGAGCCCCCCACACAGCATGGGACAGTGGGGAGCAGTGGAGATTGCCTCCCCCTGACCAGCACCACCCTGTGAGTCCAGCGGATTTTTTTTCAAAGTGCCAGGAGCTGGGGCAGGCAGGGCAGCCATTGCCAGGCTGGGAGAGTGGGTGGGGGAAGGGGCCTGCATGATTTGGATGTTTGGCAGCAGCTGAATCTCCAAATCAGATTTGGCTGAATCGATTCGGGACAGTTATTCAAATCACCAATCGAATCACTGTTCCCCTGATTCGGCCGAATCCATAGCAAATACTAGCCACTTTGCACAGGCCTAATGGACATATCTATTTTATACAAATATTCTTTAATTTCTTTAATCTGTTCTTATCCACACACTGGCCTGCACCTCATCTGCCTGTTAAACTTAATTTACATAAATAGCTGGTTGCACTATGCTTTTTTTTGCACTTTAATTGAAACAAACAAACAAAAAGAATAATTCAGCATTTTCTACAAGGTCCATTATGTGCTTTCATTTCTCAATCAATAATAGACCATTGTTTTCCTTCCACTTCCAATGTACTTATAGAATATTTTCTTGTTGCTTTTTATACCTCCTGTTAATTTAAGCTTGTTTTGTGATACAGACATTCAGCTTTTGTATTTGCATGGCCTTTATACTTATGCTTCATAATATACCCTTGTTTCCATTTTTATATGGCTACTTTCTGATGTTCGTGTCTTTGAAGCACTCTGGGAAATGGACATAATTGTCTCTCTGTATCTGTTGTGTTGTTGTCATTGTTGTTGTGGTTGTTCCACATTAGGATAGATTTCTGTTGTGTATTTAATCTGGTCTCCTTCAGTAACTGGCAAATCTCCTGCTCTCACATATCCCTCAAATCCCAAGAGACCCAGCCAAATATTCCCTGAGTTTATTGAATTCTGCTTCTCTCAAGTTTAGCATTTTTATTCTGTTGCTCTTACACTTCCCTTGCCTTAGAAAGCGAACTCTCATTTTATGAGTTTACTCAGCTTCAACCTTTAAATTCTCAATCAATTGTACCCTATTAATCAAAACCAAATAGTTGCTGTTTTAAGGCTTATCTCAGTCTTCTGAACTTTCCCGCAAACTTTCCAAAACTTTTCCCCAAACATTCCAAAAACTTGACAAATTCTCTCTCTATCACTCCTTTTCTAGGTATTAAATCTAATTATTGGACTGTTGTCTTAAATTTGTGTCCTCCCTCTACCCCCCATGTAAAACAGTGTCTCGGGGGATCAGATGCCCCCCTTGCTCTCTGCCACTCCACTTCTTCCCTCTGAAACTTCCTGCACCACCACCACCACTTGCATCCCCCACCCTCCCAACTCCCCACAATTTCTGCTCCTATAGCCAAACTCTACCCGTTCTTCCCCACTTCCTACAGTCTCTGCCTTTCCCCCTGCCCCCTTCCTCACCCCTTACTGTCAGATACTGCTCAGATTCTGTTCTCTGCCAGGGTACGGAGCACACCACATGGAAGCACAGCCCCTGTCACACCATACAGCAGAGGTAACACTGCTGAGTGGGCAGGCTGGGTAACAGGGGCAAGGCAAAAGCTACAGAGGTCAAACAATGGGGAAAGGGATGCTCCCTGGGTCTGACTCTAGCCTTGAGCTCCATCAAGGCTAGAGTAAGTGCCAGCTCCTTATCCACCTTCCCCCCACCCCAACACACACACTTTGTACTCAGATCTAAGAAGAGGGGCTTTTCCCTCCATGCAGATGGTGGGGCATGGACCCTCATCTTAGATTCCAGTCAATGTGGTAAATCAGAAAGATAATACATGTCAACTTCTCTTTTATCTTTTAAAGCGGGAGGAGAGGCTGAGGGACTTGGGACTCTTCAGTCTGGAAAAGAGAAGGCTCAGGAAGGACTTGGTAGCAGCCTACAATGATATAAGAGGGGTACATCAGAGCTCCCCAAGGGATAACAAGGTCTAATGGCCATGAATTCCAGGAAGGCTGATTTAGTCTAGACATAAGAAAAAAGTTCTTTACAGTGTAAGTGTCCAGGGTCTGGAACAGACTCCCTCCAGAGGTGGTGCAAGCATATACTTTGGACTCTTTAAAAAAACATTAGGATATTTTTCTTGCTGGGGTCACTTGATCCCAGCTGACTTCCTGATTATGGGTGGGCGGGGGTGGGCAGGGGATGGACTTGATCTCACAAGGTCCGTTCCAGCCCCTAATGTCTATGAAATCTAGTCTATGATATTTACATTTTTCCACAAGCATAATCTCTCCAGTCGCTAACAAACTATGTGCTTACAAAGGCTAAGCCACAACCTCTCTCTCCCTCCCTCTCTCTTTCCTCACACACACACACACACACACACACACACACACACACACACACACACACACACAGAACCTGAACAAGTGACTCATTCCTGCCACCAAGTGGTTTTAAGCAGTGGACTAATTAAAAGTACTGTGATGCTGTGACTTCATGCAGCCTTGTGTAAGTTCCTACCAACAAACACACTAATGACCAATCAGAAGGACAGTCAAGTTCAGTAAACAATCAAGGCTAGACTCCAAACATATCAATTACACTACTTGTTTCCTAACACTGAAAAATAGCCCCTCAAGTTATTCCTTAGCAATGTCAGAACTAATCCAGATTATTTCCCAGCTGCTTTACATTCCCATTCCCTTTCTCTTATCTCAACAATCACCTCACTGAGTCTCTCATCTAATTGCTTCTTCAGTCCCCACTGAGTGTATCATTGGAGGGAAACACAGGAACTGAGGACAATGAAACTACCTGATTGGCTGAGAAGGGGAAGAATGGAGAGAGACCCCCCATCTTGTCCACTGAGACCCAAATGCAAGTGGGCAGACTGAGGAGTAAGTAGAAAGCAAAATTCACAAGCCAGAGTCCTGAGTTCAGAGAAAAAGGAATATTCTGAAGGGCAAGGGAGGCAGCTGCTGCTGCTTCACTGCAGAAGAAAGGAAAAGAAAGGCTTTTGAACTGAACTTTCAGGTGAGCAACTCTCACTAAATTGATTCTGTTGGAAAAAGCCCAGGATTTTTTAATGAAAAGCAACGTAGGTTCTGGAGTCTGACCATATCATGTGTCTGGGTCAACTGTAAAGTACAGTCTCTTACCAACATGGTTATGGGTCACCTACTGGAAGATGGAAATACATTTGTTATTTAACGGATGGGATTAAGAATAAAAAAAAAACCTAAATACATAGAGGGAATGAAAGGAGTTTCCATTAATTGGTTAATGAGTTTATTACTTTAAACTGATTTGGGGAAAGAGGTTTACAGTAGTACTAAGTAACTTAAAGGACAATTGGCTAAAATTAGAATGAGGAATAAAATTGGGGAGTACCAATTGGGGAAGGGGGAAAAATAGAATTGAGGAGTTCAGGATGCTAGCTTGAAAATGGAATAGAATTGGGGTGGGGAGGGAATGGAAAGTATGAGCTAGGTAACAGGACACTTATACTGAAATGAAAGGGAACAGGTTTGACTGAATACTTGAGCTTGTGTTAAAGTGTGGAACAAGGATTCATTAAGGGCTAAGGACTGAAATTTTGGTGTTGAGGGTAGCAACAACATAGAATGAATATGTGTTAGGCAAAAAGGGGAGAAAAATATATATGTTGAAGAGAAAATAAGGACAACAATTGTCATAAGTGGCAATTATAAGCAATTCCAGAGAATTATTTATAACAATGTATTTTTTTTATGTAGAAAACTACCATACATGGCTGAGTGTACGTGTGTAGGTCTTTTCTTCTTCTAAGTTGAAGACTTGAATCGTTTTGTTTTGGGGTTTTTTGGGGGGGGGGAGGGGGTGATGGTTTATAAGCACTATATTTCCTATTGGATATGGTAAAGTGCAAAAATGCAATTTTGAATGTTCTAAGTTAGGCTGTCTGTGTGGTATTAACTACTGCTATATTTTAATACATGTGATATTATTCTTAGTCTTGATGCTCACTTCTTTCAAAGGCTAATTAGGTTGCAGCAATATGCAAGGGGGAATAGGGTAACTAAGGTGTTAAGGAATCTCTGGCTTTTTCCATTGTACTCCTAGACAAAGCCAAGGATGTCTTCTGCCGATAGGAAGAATTGCCCAACCCCCATTTAGCATGTACACTACAGTCAGTATGCTTTATTTTAATATCACCTGGTATCAATCAGGAGTAACTCTGCTGAAGTTAAATTAGTTATTTTCATGTATAATTGATGTGATGGCAGAAATAATCCCTCCCCCACCCCACCCCGCCCCAGTAAGTGCATGCCGTATTTTTCCTTATACAGGTATGGAATGGTATTTCTGAAAGTAAACTTCTCTTCTTGTCACTCAGTATTGCATAATATGTTTTGTTGCCTACCTATCTGCAATATGTGAATATTCCTTTTTGTCAGAGCTGATTTGGATCAGTGCCTCGACACAGTGGAACTTTCCAGCACAAGGCACGGTAAGGCAGGGGAATTCTCGGCATGGTGAAGAGTTCTGGCATGGATAGAGTTCCCGCCGAGGATATGCAGATTTGCATAACACGATTGGCCGGTGTTAAATTATTCCCACGTGGTGGCTGGCAATTGGCTTGCTAGCCGTATAAAAGGTTAGGGGTGTTTCCGCCCTAGTTGGAGAACTCCGCGATTCCCCCCTGGAGTGGAACTCCGGCAGTTTGATCACCTGCCAACGACTCCCCATCGTTGAAGCCTTACAACGTATCCTCCATGTTGCATGCCCGAGTTAGACCCGAGCTACCCGGTCTACAAGAGCTCCTCGATTAGCGACTACAGATTAGAAATGTTGCAACTACGATTGGAGTGTGAAGTCACTTCTTGCCTGCGCTGTATACGACTCTACAGTGTAAGTAAAGCCATCTCTGTTTTTCTAACTGATATGTGTCCTGTCTGTGTCTAATTCCGCTCCGGTGATAGAGAGTAACCATCTGCCCATCACGGGATTGCAGCCGCAACCCCAGCTAGAGTTCCTGAGGATTCCCGATCCTCGGTCCCCCCTCGGCCCCCACATGGCGTCATGAACAGGATCCTGGTTCGGACTGGCATCATGAATAGGATCAGCAGGATCGGAATTAGGATCAATAGGATCAGAGTCAGGATTTGGGGAAGATCTAATGGAGCAGGAGCTAGTGAGAAGTTGCCCCTGGCGTAGCGGGAGATGCCACGTGGCCAGCTCCAAGGAACTAGGTGCCCACATCGCGTATCACCAGGCGGGCGGAGTGGGTGAGAGGTTTATCGATGGCTACCTTCACTGAAGGAAAAAGGAAAAGAGGCATCGGAAGTATGGGAGGCACATCTGCACCCCGAGGCGTTCGGGTGTGTGATGGGCAGTGAGAGAGTCCTGTTCAGGCCCTGGGAGAGAGGGAACACCGCACCCCTTGCCAAATGGGGATCGGGCGACGTGAGCCCGGCTCTCAGCCGAGAGTTCGCTCGCTGCATGCAGCTTGCACGGAAGGGTGAAGAGCTGACAATGGCTAACCGGTTCAGCCCCCCGCTGGATACGTGTGTAGCCCCGAGGGATAAAAAAGAGAGAGTGTTGGATGTGTTGCTCCGCGCTGTGACAGCTTTGCTGCGAAAGAATGCAGACCTGGAAGCCCGACTGCTCACGGCCGTTCCGGCGGCACGAGAAACGGCAGAGGGGGGGAGCCCCGAGGCG
>NW_005842273.1:787417-788897 GCF_000455745.1 Alligator sinensis | reverse complement strand
TGCGTGTTCTGCAGCAGCAAGCAGCCGAGTGAGGGAGACAATGTACACTACCCATTACACTAGAACCTGGACTGAGCTACAGGAACTGTGCAAAGAGTTGAGTATCAAGCCCAATGAGACCTTGGCTGTATGGTTAGGACGTCTGGTCGTGGAGTTTGGATCCGACCTGCTTGATCTGGAGGAGGCTAGTTTTTTCACTCGACAAGCCTCGTTGAGTGGAGGACATGCCACCGATATAGATTGGCTAACGTATAATACTCACTGGCCTGTTCCGCTCCCAGCACTCATCGGGGGTCAAGTGGATCACAAGCCCCACATCTGGCACGAGGGTCATCTGGCGAGGATCAGTGCACAGCAGATCCTACTGGCGGTGATAGGAAGCTCGTACAGTTCCTGGAACCCCAGGGAGCATGCGCTGGGACTGACACCGACCCAGCAGCAGAGACCGTGGCCGCATCGCCACCTACAAAACCCTAGAACTGTTCCAGTGACTTTTGACAACGTAGAGGCTTGTGTTGAGGTGTATGGAGGGAGGAACGCCGCCGTCCTTCGAGTCCTCCTCAACTCGTTAGCCGGCCAACTGGCCTGCAACCTTCTGCGACAGCTTCCGCGATTGCAAGCGCTCATGAAGTCAGACACAGGGACTTCGAATGACCCAGAGCAAGTGTGGCAACCGCCGCAAAGGACAAGAAAGGAGAGGATTATGTTTGGTTTCCTGTTACACCACTCCAGACTCATGAAGCGACAGCTGCGGATCCTGGGAGACGAGGGTCAATGGCAGTTGGCCCATGAGCTGGGTTTCCAGTGTCCGAAGGATCCAGACGGCGACTCCGGAACGTCCTCATCATGTTAGGACAAGACCACGCAGCATCTGTGTGTGGATCGTCATTCGTGACGGTGCATCTGCGGGCGTGCAAGAGCTGTCCGGAGCTGAGTCGAGTTCGAGCACCTATGAAATGTGCTTGAAGGAGAGTGGGGAACCGAGAGAAGAGATCTGATTACCTCTCCATATGAATAGTGTTATATAGGTTGATTAACAGTGTCTAAGAATTCTTTTTTCTACAGGTTTACCCGAGGTTCGAGATACGTGTCAGAAGCGGATCCAGAGAGAGAAAGAGAGACGCAGAGGTCATCTGACGTGTGACTCCACCATGACACCTATTGAACTCCTCGTGATTGAACTTTTTGTGACCAATATATTGATGTGTATGCATATGTGTGTTGGTTACTATTTGGTTCAATCTGTAGAGGATGAGCTACAGTCGTTGTATACTTTTGTATATAGCCAGATATCTTTAGAAAGGAGCGATAATTTGGACGGCGTGCACGTGCTTCAAGTCCCAGCTGTGTCTTCAGCAAGGGGGCATGTCAGAGCTGATTTGGATCAGTGCCTCAACACAGTGGAACTTTACAGCACAAGGCACGGTAAGGCAGGGGAATTCTCGGCATGGTGAAGAGTTCCGGCGTGGATAGAGTTCCC
>NW_005842273.1:750530-787396 GCF_000455745.1 Alligator sinensis | reverse complement strand
TGGCCGGTGTTAAATTATTCCCACGTGGCGGCTGGCAATTGGCTCGCTAGCCATATAAAAGGTTAGGGGCGTTTCCGCCCTAGTTGGAGAACTCTGCGATTCCCCCTGGAGTGGAACTCCGGCAGTTTGATCACGTGCCAACGACTCCCCGTCGTTGAAGCCTGACGACGTATCCTCCGTGTTGCATGCCCGAGTTAGACCCGAGCTACCCGGTCTACAAGAGCTCCTCGATTAGCGACTACAGATTAGAATTGTTGCAACTACGATTGAAGTGTGAAGTCACTTCTTGCCTGCGCTGTATACGACTCTACAGTGTAAGTAAAGCCATCTCTGTTTTTCTAACTGATATGTGTCCCGTCTGTGCCTAATTCTGCTCCGGTGATAGAGAGTACCCAGCTGCCTGTCACGGGATCGCAGCCGCAACCCCAGCTAGTGTTCCTGAGGATTCCTGATCCTCGGTCCCCCCTCAGCCCCCACACTTTTCTTCTCTAAACTTTTAAAGTATGTCTGTGTTCCACTAGAGAGCCAAGCTTGCCTAAGCATCTGCTTTGGAGGAAAATGGTCTTTTGTCCACCAGTGTTTCAGTGCCATGATTGACATAATATGTACAGAAAAACATGAGAGCCTTATTTCACTGTGATGGTTGTGTTGATTTCATTTGAGAAATTCAGAATAAAAGAAATAAGCAATGCCAGAGATGCTTCCAGGATAACAAGTTCCTCTCTTTTCCACCTTGCTTCAAATGCAGATCCTCTCTATTCTGTAATTTTTCTTTTTGGCATCTACTCACAGTAACAACACACTGCATATGGCACTGAATTTAAGCAGAATAGGCTTGCAATAGCCTAGTCAATATAATGATGCCAGTTAGCATTTAAAAACTGAGAGGTGACTGGTTATCTGGGAAAAAGGGGTAATTTAAGGTCAACACATATGAATAACAACAAATCTGTGGGCCTACTTTTCTCAGCTGCAGCAATTATGCTGCCAAAAGATTGATATCAAAATGCAAAATCCATGCATTGTGAGTTTGAGCAATAATTCATCCTTGAGTTTCGGTAGACTTCTTACATTACTTTTGTTCCAAGTGCATATATGTGGCAGAATAAACAAGGTAATTCCATTCTGCAGCACCTATAGTACCACTTTTAATTTAATTTTATGTATGCTACTCTTTGTTGTAAAGAATGGAGCTGATAATGTGAAGACAATTCATCTTATTAGGACTATCATGAAGTACAGCAAAATACCCTAAAGAATGTCCCAGAATGAATTATATTAAGCCTAAATAAACTGTAGCTTTTCAGAGAAGATTTGACTTTTTGTAAATTGTTATATTTAGATTTATATTTGATACTGCAAAGAACAAAACATGCAAACTACTCCAGTTTGCCAAACTACAATAAATATTGGATATGCACACAAAATTAACTCACACAGCCAGGAAATAAATTCAGAAATGAGCTTCTTCATTGCTATTAATAATATATCATACATGTTTGCACTGTCTGGTTTTCCTATGCTTAGAAAAGTGTTCTATTTTTACCTTACATCGTTTTCTTAAAAACAATTTCAAACAATGTAATTCCTTGAAATGTACTATTCTTAAGTGTGTCATGCCATGGGGGTGTTTTTGGTCTAAAGACACAGTCAGATGCAGTTCTTTGGGTAAATGTAATATCCAACTAAACAGTTGGAAACATTGTTCTTTACAAGCTTTTGGGCACAAACATCCTTCTTCAGGCATAGGGACACTCTGCTGGTATTTGTATACTCTCTTGGGTGGAGTACCCAAACACCAGCACCAATATATTTTCTCCCAGGCACCAATATTCATAGATTTTATAGACATTAGGGCTGGAAGGGACCTCATAAGATCATTGGGTCCAGCCCCGTGCCCAATGGCAGGAACTCAGCTAGGGACAAAGGATCCCAGCAAGATAAGCATCCAAACGCTTCTTAAAGGAGTCCAGAGTAGGTGCTTGCACCACCTCTGGAGGAAGTCTATTTCAGGCCTTGGGGGCTTGGACAGTAAATAAGTTTTTCCTTATGTCCAGCCTAAAATGGCCTTGGAGGAGTTCATGACTGTTGGACCTTGTCATCCCTTGGGGTGCTCTGGTGAACAGGTGTTCCCCCAGATCCTGATGTACACCCCTTATGTACTTATAGGCTGCCACCAGTTCACCCCTGAGCCTGTGCATTTCCAGGCTGAAGAGTCCCATGCCTCTCAGCCTCTCTTCATAAGGCCCATTCTTTTGTTCTCTGATCATGTGCATGGCTTTCCTCTGGACTCTTGTTTTCTTTTACCAGCCAATGCCACAGTTGATACACTATAGACTTGAGTTTATTAGCAATTGAAGTAGGAAGGAATTATGTTTATACCAGGATGCATACAATAGTCCAAAACAATAGAATCATAGGTCCCCTCTAACCCTAATTTTTCTCAGGAGGTGAGGTCATTTAGTCCAGCACCTTGCTCAAACCAGAATCATCCCCAGCTAGATCATATCAGCCAGGGCTTTATCTAGCTGGGTGTTAAAAGCCTCCAAGGAAGGTTAGGATGAATTTGAGATAATTTCAGTGGAGTCTTTAGATCAGTGGGTTTCAATCTTCTTGGACTCAAGGCACCCCTTCATAACTTTTCTGAATTTAGTAACATCCCAGCTGAGAATCACAATTGTACTGTTTTGCTTACCTACTTTATCACAAGCAAGCAGGATTTTGCATTACCTGTTGCTGGAGGCACTTCCTGGTCTGGCCCCATACATACCTCCTAGAAACAGAGGTGCACAGGATATGATAATTCCACCTGGTGGGGCAACAGTGCGGCAACCTGGAGATAAATCCAGTGGTTCCCTGCTGTCTCTGCAGCTGCCATGCCACTGCTGTCACACCACTGTGGGTGGGTCTGTCCTGCATACCCTTGTTTCCAAGAGGCATGTGTAGAGCCAGACAGAGAAGCACCTGGAGGGGAGGCTTCCTAATGCAGGCCAAAGGACTTGCTCTTGCTGCAGTCCAGTTCCTTACATACCTCCTGGAAATAGAAATGTGCAGAACAGATTCACTTAGCCTCTGTAGCACCCATATTGCAGCACCTATGAAAGGGTCTCATAGCATGCTGCTTGAGAACCACTGTTTTAGACTCAGCACAGAACATGCCAGACTCTCTGGCCTTTAGAAAAGGGTTATAGATGAAGTAAGCACAGTGAATGCATGTCTGGCTGAGATATCGTTCAGGAAGACACTGAAAGAAGTTATTGAAGAAAATTAAAAAGAAAAAGTTTCTATTGCTACCTTTGAGTTCCTGGACAGACTGATAGATGTACAAAGTTAGTCTAACAGTTGGAGTAAGGCTATATTTCTTTTTAACTAGCTTCTGTCTATTCTATTCTAGAAAAGTTTTGCCCATAAAGATAGTACAGCAAATACTTTCTAGTATGGCATAGGTTATACCAACAAAACAATGCTTTTGCTAGTATAATTTATCCCTGACACGTGATGTTCTTGAATGCTATGTTGGCAAAAGGCCTTTTTTTTTTTTTTTGGCTTGATATGGAGAAGAAGATTCAGTTAATGTTTTCTTGTTCTTTTTTCCATGCTTCTGGGCTTAGTTGCTTGCCATGTAGACTCAGGAATTATTTTTCCCCCTCCTGTTGTCACAGGTGTCATGTTTCTTTTTTTTTTGTTTTTGCAATGGGTGTTGTTTGCAGCCAACTCTGGGGATTTTGATTGGAGATCCCAGCAATAATCCATCTGAGACTAAATCTTGGAAGTTCCTGTTAGCCTATTTTATCTCTACACTGAAGGGTAGACTGACTGCCAAATTGGGTTCAGAAAGGAATTTTAACTTGTGGTCAGATTGGTATAAACCGTGGGTGGTTTTGTTCTCCTCTGTAGCTGAAGTATGCAATTCTTCCTAGGAGCTGTCAAATGCATTTTATTAACACTTGCTGTAGTGGGGCACTGATTGCTGTTGTCTCCTCCTTTACCTGTGGCAGGTCAAGGTGATTTTGGTAACTTTTAGTCATGGGGAGATCTAGGATTTTGGAAAGAGGGGTACACGTGGTAAGGTGCATCATCACATATAACACACCATATTTTTCTCCAGGTAAAAATAAACCAGAAACTTTACTAATATGCTAGGGTGTAGGGCTGCATTATTCAGTTTAAGATTGATGCAGAAAGAAATATAACTCTATTGGACAGAATAAAAACAATCTTCAGGACTGTTAAATAGAAGTTAACAAAAACAAACTATTACCAAGAATAACTAACAGACAGCAGAATTGAAGAAGGAAGGCCTAGCGTGATTAGTGGAACAAAAAAAGAAGAGAGGGTCCTTAACACCTGTAAAGAAAGAGTTTTGAAAAATTCAGATTTTAGTGATCCACAGCATCAGCTGACTCCCTCATTCCTGCCTGAATAGAAATACTACTGCCTCTCCCAGACAGTTAGTTTTAAACTTCGGGGATTCATCCCCACAAGCGAGAACATGCCTTTCCCTGGGGACAGCTAGCTGTGGCACAAATATATGCTGTTGTTATTTGTCCCCCAGAAACACCCCTGCATGGTGCTCTGGTATGTGACAATTGCCCCAGGTTGGGTAGGAGCCTGGTCTGAAGCCATACCGTGGCTCTGGCCAGTCAGGCTCCACTTCCAGGTGGTGCATGCTGCTGCCACATGCACCACCCACTTTTTTTTTTTTTTTAAGATACCGAGAGTTCCCAATATCTAATTTTGCCACTGTGCTGCAAATATGAAGCATGGTGAACATGGTGAATTTTATGGCACCTAAAAGCCTTTGAGGTGCCATGAAGCATACATTCCCGCTCGTGGGGATGCAGCCTGACTGGAGCAGGATTCAAAGGGAGGTGCAACTGCACCAGTTCACTTGACTACAAGTTGGGGAAAATCCAGGTGTGCAACAGGGTTGACTGTGTATTTTTAGGAATTGGTTAGATAAGGGTTTGTATGGGATGGTTTGGATAGGGTCTTCAGCAATCTCTCCTGGACAAAGAGAAAACGAAGTATGCAGAATCCCCTCTCTAAGACTCAAGTATCTGCACTGACTCCCAGATATGTATTTCATTAGAATTTTCATTACACAGATAACTTAGCTCCACATTCACGCATAGTGAATCCTTTCTCAGTTGGGCACTTTACAAGTTTAGAGAGAAACTCTGTGTATTTCCAAACCACTCTTTTTTTCAAGGGCTTAGCATTCTGTCAAATCAAAATGGATTTCCTACAGTACAAAAGAAGGCATTGACGCTCACTAGAAGTTATGTTGTAAAATTTTAGCTTTTGGATGAAGCACAGCTGTTTTGGTTCCAGAACTGTTTGGAGAAACAATAATATTAAATTGTTATTATTAGTATTTTTTGTAAAAATAACAGTTGTAAAATTGTATGTTTTCCTACTCATTTCATGTTACAACTGCTGATCAGCTTTGCTCAAAATTACTAAAGAAAAATAAGACTGAAAGATAAAATCTTCTTGTGCTTAGATAGGAACCAACCAGTAAAAATTCTAATTTAAATTGGGAAAAGTGGCTGCATTTTTGGTAAAGACTGAGAAATGGCGTTAGCGTCAAAGTTGCTATGCAACTTTAACCCTATTGGATATTGGTACATCTAGTAAAATGGCACGTAACTATGGCTTTCAAAAATGTGGCTTTAAATCTGTGGAAGTTCTCAAGGCATATTTTTATAATACTTTTGAAACAGCTTTGAAGCAATTGTCAGTTTTCATGCCATGATATTTCCTACTATTAGTGGCACCTTCCTGCACATTTTTTATTGGTTTCCCGTGTTTGGGTAAAGCAGTTTGATTTAAAGTCAACTGTGAATGCCTTTGTTACTGATGACATGAAAACTGGAGAGTAATAAGAATCATAATGGGGATATCCAAAATGCAATTCTCTGAAGATTTTAGGTTAGTTGGGGATATGACAATGGAGAAAACTTGGTTTTAATAGGGCGTATCTACACCTCGCCCTACGGCGACCTAGCAACACACTACGTTGCCATATGGCATGCTATGGTGACGTAGTGATCATGTTGGTCTACACGTGATCACCAGCTAAATTTCCATAGCACCACACTCCCTCAGTATAGTGTGCTGCTACAATGACATAGCAGCAAAATCTAACCATGAACCATGCTCATGGTGCAATAACCACCTGTACTTTGCCATTCTTTAGTACTTCCAAAAAGAAGTACTAAAGCATGGTGCCATAGCAACATTGCTGTATGGCTATGTGTAGACACACCCATAGAGTCTTACAGACCAGGAGATAAAGCATACAGGTCAAGATTCAAAATGAGATCAAGCAATTACACCCAACTTCCAAAAATTGCACCCAACTTCTAAAATAGTAACTAACTCTTCATTAATTGACTGTTTTCTGTCATGTTCATGGAATAAAGAAGAGATCTTCTGGAAAAAAAATACTATGGGATAATGCAAATAAATACTATCAAAATACATGCATAAACATATACAATATGTAGTAGTTTTGCATATATGTTCCTTTAACTCACTGTATATGTGCAATATCCAATATTATTTAAAGGTAAACTGAACCCCCATCACAGAAATTCCATGATATGGTATCCTATGGATTTGGATTATTAGTTTGGGTTTTCTATCCATCTGGGTTCTCAGAAGATTTGGACCTTGTAGTCCCACCACTGAAACCTCTAACATATGAGCTAAGGGCGTATCTGATGTAAGTAGTAGTTTGTCATGCTCTATGGGGCAACAGCCTCATTGGGGGACAAAATCATAGTGTTGGAAGAATCATCAAGGGTTATCTAGTTTAACACCCAGTACAAATGCAGGACTTGCTATACCTATGCAATTCCAGACAAATGCCTAGCAAGCTTCAACTTGGAAATTTCCTATGTAAGGATGCCACAGCTCCCTTAGTTGCTTGCTATGCTGTTCTGAAAGTAAGGGTTTTTGGAAGTTTGTTTTTTTCCTATTTACTCTAAATCTGGGAGAGATGCTTTATTGGTAGGTATCACAGGTATTTCCTGACAGAAGAATTATAGTGATACTTAAGAAATCATAGGTTTCATTTCATGTTCTGGAGAAAATATTGAGGGAAATGTGTCACATTTTCCAACCCTTTCACCCTGCTCAGAACTGTCACCTTCTGCCTCAGTCCCTTCCAGCCTGTCTCTTTTTCCCTGCCTCCGTGGCTCCTCATCCTACTCACTTTGCAGTCTTCCCTATCCAGTCCCAGTATCTTAGTCTAGTCCAGAATCCCTACTTGATTCCTAGGTCTTTTTCACACAGAGGTTTTCGGTATCCATGCACATTGTCTGAGCCATGCCACCTCCTTTACCAGCAAGTTCCAGGCCTGTTCTTCCAACTCTTAGCTTGAGAATGGAGAAGTAAGGATGTCATTTTGAAGACCCTGGTTTGTCTTTGTTCACTTCTGGCTCCTGTTATCAGTGTCTTCCTCACTTTCTATACCCCCATTAAGTTTGTTTTCATACACCCTCCTCTCCCCTGCCCCCTACAGAGTTGGCTATTACACCTTCTGCATTCAGTCAAGATGCTGAATTTTGCTCTATATGAAAGCCAGTAGAGAGGACAGCAGGCACACAGACTCTCCCAGTTCTCCATTGATGTGAAAAACAGCCACCCACAGCAGTTGTGAACGACAGTTGTGCAGAAAATCATATTCAGCACTGAGATGCCAAAGTTAGAGCCTGCTCAGTGCAGATGAGGTATTTTGGGGGGGGAACTGACCTGCCAAACTTAATGAGTTCTTATTGATTATGTGCACAGTGTCATTTTCCAAATGATTAGACCTTGTTCCAGCTTGGCTAGAACAAAAAAAGAGGCCTCCTCAACATTAAGGTGACTATGTACAAGTTAAAGTCACTGCTCCAGAGTAAAGGTATGCTAGAGCTTCTAATGAAGGTCAAGAAAAAAAGTTGCAAGTTGTTTTGTTTTTTGTTTTATCATGGGTGGAACAATTTATTTTCCCAAACCCTGTTATGAAAATTGCTAAACCATTGTGCTGAAAATGTAAGTATATGTATTCAGCCTGAGGCATACAACCTACCTGTAAAATTTCATCCAAAATGGATAAAACTTTGGAAAGTTATAAGCAACTGAAGTAGGGCCTTGTAATGGTAAATGTTAGAGTTGTGTTTTATTTAGAACTATCTTTCCTTATAGGTGTTTGTTTTTTCCTCTTTTTTCAGCCAATTTCCATCCTGGTATAATTAGGGTGACCATATAGTTTTTTAAAGAAATCTGGGATACTGCTGGCCCCGGCCCCATGTCAGTGGTGCTACTGCAGACCTCTACTGCAGTGCCTCCCCACTTGCCTGCCTGATGCACAATGCTGATCCTCCTCCCCACTGGACTGTGCCCTGCACCCCTGAAACTTCAGGACTTCTGTTTTAATTTTTTTTACCAAGTAGCCAGGACCAGCCTATAAAATCTAGGACTGTCCCAGCCAAACCAGGATTTGTGGTCACCCTAGGTATAATTCTGTTCCAATATAGTCTCCTTGGGCATCTCTACATGTAGAATGAGCTTTAGTTCACACCTCTGCCGCCATTTTGAAACATGGGTTTGCTTGAATACATGTGATGCAAAGGCTGCTGGAGTGCATTAATTAACGTACTCCAGCAGACTCAATTAATCAAGTTCACTTGCCCCTGTCCACACTCCTTTTTCACAGGCTCAAATAACAAGAATTGAGTGTTTGAATTTGAGCTGAACTTTTGAACTTGGGATGTTCAAGTGAGTTCCAAATTAGTCAAATGAGGCAAAACACCTTCATTGACCTTCAGACTAAACTGACAGGAAAAAAGAAAGATAAATGTTTTGCAGTGAATGTCTTTGCTGATTTCTGAAAAAGCCCAGACAACCCTGATAGTGATAAATGATGATGTTGTTTTTAGGGTAAGACTCACTGTTAAACTATATTAAGACAAAATGTTCCATGCCACATCAACAATGAAGGAAATTACTTTCTTATTACCAGACTATGTTTTCCTATTGTATGGGGTTCACAGCAATGAGAAGAGCAGGAGCTGCAAAAAAAAAATGCTTCCCTTGTCACAATATAGGTCTCTGAATTTCCGTAAGCAGAGAGAGGTCCCTGATCTTATGAGGGCTCAGATACCTGCAGATTTCACTAATCAGGCTGTAGGTAGTGAATGCTAGATCTGGGTGTCCTAATTCACAAAAGCTAAATTTATTACATTAAACAAATAAACAGGTGCATTATTATTTTAAGTAAACTAGAATTAATTTAGAGAATCAACTGATGCAAGTTATCTTCAAATGAGTTCGAGAATGATTAGACATTTACAACTCCATGTGCTTTGATGCCACTTACCAGGATAAACTTTTTAAGTATCTGGAACAGGGATACATACAATTATAATACAAATCCCAAACTGTAACCATTCAAATGAACAAAGCCAGACTCAGAGACCTCTCTCAGACCTGCAAGAATACCAACCCTGAGACAAGGACAACATAATTTTTCTGGTTGCTACCTAAAACCCTTAGCTGGAACACCTTGGATACACTGGCTCCTTGCAGATGTTAAAAACAAACAGACAACCCCCCACCCCTCAAACCCTCCACTTTCCTACACCCTCCTCTGCCCTGCCCCCTACAGAGTTGGCTATTACATCTTCTGCATTCAGTCATTTTAAACTCCACATGCCCCCATGCTGAGCCCAGCACATGCCAAAAAGAGGCATTGTGTTAGGTGGACCCAGCTCACTGCAACATACATATAGATTGGGATCTTTAGTGGGACTTTTTTGGTGCTTTTATCTAATTTCTGATTGAATCAGCTTTAGATAAAAGTGCCAAAAAGCCCCACTGAAGCACCTGATTTATACAGATGCTGTGGAGCAACGTTGAAGTAATGTGCTGCTGCTTCCAGTAAAGCACTTTTTGATTTGTTTGGTTTTTTGAATGTCTACAAGCAGCCATCATTAATGCTTCCTGGGAAAGGATGACTGTTTCAAGGAAGCTATGGAGGACAAGCCTATCCTATTTTACAACCACATATGGCATATCACAAGCGAGAAACTACCAAATTTCTATTTTCACCGAGGCTTCAGGCCTTGCAGTGGATCCAGATGCAACCTATATTCTCTCATCTATTCAGACTACACCATCCATGGACCAAATAACATGATTAAAACATCCAACGCTGATTCACCTGCACCTCTACTGACATCACATATGCCATCACCTGCTTACAGTGCCCTTCTGCTGTCTGTATTGGACAGATGGTGCAATCTCTATATTTAAGGATGAAAGAACACCAACCTTACATTAGTTCCAGAAAGATGCACAATCCTTTGGCAGAACACTTTCACCTCTGAATACTCCATCACTAACCTGAGGGTACTTGTTCTTAGGCAGCAAAACTTTAAAAATCAACCTGAATGCAAGATTACAGAATGCAAAATCATCCATAGACTGGATCGTGTTAAGTATGGTGTAAGCTATTTGAAGAGAGGGTCAGGAAAAGATAGGTGGTGGATTTAAGAGATGACTGGTGGACATCACAATGCCAGAGTCACTGCCACTGCCAGCTCGTCCTCTGTTTGCACCTCTGAGGTGTTGGTCTAGGAAGGACCACCCACTATCAAGGCTTCCATCCAGGTCCTGGTTTGGCACTGAGGGGACTGTAGCTTGCAGGTTCCTTCCAGTGACAGCCAGCTGGGGGAATGCCTGCAATATGAGCCGTGCTTCCTTGTGGTGTCCCTCAAGAAGTAGGCAAGAGAGCTACAGGATGAGGTTGTGATGTTCCAAAGCATCCTCTGTCATGAGGAGTTCACCAACTCAGTGCAGGAGAAGACCACTAGGACTGAAAAGGGAGGCTTGCCAGAGGCAGCACTAGAGAAAAGAAAAGAACAGGGACTCCCAGGAAAGTGACAGCTGGAAGCATGTGACCTCTGCCAGCAAGCAGAAGTCTTCATCTTCACCTGCAGTGGCTTGCCTGGGGAGTAGATATGGAGTAGGGCTGTGCAAAACAGCACCATTTCATTTCAACTTCCATTTTGAAGGCACGCTGTTTTGTTTTGTCATTTCATTTCATGTTGAAGCACTTTTGGTTTTGTTTCATCGAAACGTGTCGAAACAACAAAACAGTTTCTACATTTCACCCCTAGGCTATAACGGGAAATCATGAAAATGCCTATAATGTTGTCATTTTTTGCCTGGTTCAGATGAAAAGTGCAGGACTGGTATTCCCTTCTGAGGGCATAAAGCTTGCCAAGTTTCAAGGAGATAGGTGCAGGGATTTTTGTGAAACTGTACCTCAAACAGTTGTAAGCAAAATCAAATCACTTGCCAGCTGGAGCAGCCTGCTGTCATCCTGTGCAGAGATCTGGGAACCTGCACCCCCAGGAGGGCTGCAGGGCTGTGCCAGACTTCTCCCAGAGGTGTGGGCCCCCAGATCTTCATGCAATATGACAGGAGGCTGCTGCTTCCTCCTGGGATAGGCTCTGGGTGCAGCCTGCACTAGCATCAGGAGGCAACCTCCTGTCATCCTGTGTGCAGATCTGGGAGCCCGCACCCCAGGATGGGCTGTGGGGCTCTGCCAGACTCCTCACAGGGGTGTGGACCTACGGATCTGCACATGGGATGACAGGAGGTTGCTCAGTGCCACTCCTGCTGCAGCCCTAGGAGCAACAAATGCCACCTGCCTGCAGCTGCTGGGCTGTGCCATGCCCAAGGACTCAGGGTATGATGCAGCTCAGCAGCTGCAAGCAGGCAGCATCCACTGCTCCTGGGGCTGCATCAGGGATCACACCAGGCTCTTCCTGGCACTCAGTGGCAGCACTGGGAGGCAGTTTGAGCTCTGTGTGGCTGGCAGAGCTGCTTGGAGTGCAGCCCTGGCTCTCTCCGCCTCCCGCCACCAGGCTGCACTGTGCGCAGTTCCATCATCCCCATGGAGCTGAGCCTGGCAGCGGGAGGCGGGGGAGAGCCACTGGCTGTTTGGAGCCAGGGCTATGCTCTGAGCGGCTCCACCACTGGCTTTCCACCACCTCCCACCACCAGGCTCAGCTCTGTGGGGCTGCAGAGCCTCCAGCCTCTGGGATGTGCTCACCAGGGCTGTGCTTGGAGCCACGGCTATGCTCCAACTGGCTCCACCAGCCCCTTGGGGCTCAGTCTGGTGGCATGAGGCAGTGGGAGAGCCAGTGGCAAAGCCACTTGGAGCACAGCCCTGGTAAGTACAGCCTGGCAGGGGAAGCTCTGCAGTCCCACGGAGCTGAGCCTGGTGGTGGGAGGTGGCAGAGTGCCACTGGCCAGGGCCATGCTCAGGTCTAAGTCTCCACTCAGAGCAGCTCTGCCATTGGCTCTCTGCTGCTTCCTGCCACCAGGCTCAGCTTCATGGGGCTGTGGAGCCTCCAACTGTTGGGCTGTGCTCACCAGGGGCTGCATTTGGAGCCAGGGATGTGCTTGGAGCAGCTCCACTACTGCCTCCTGCCACAGGGCTGAGCACCATGGGGCTGGTAGAGCCACTTGGAGCGCAGCTCTGGCTTTCCTCCACCTTCTGCCTCTGGGCTGCTTCAAAACTTGAAATGTTGCAAAACATTTCAAGTGCCTTCATTTTGTCTTGAGGCTGTTTTGAAGCATTTTGTTTCATTTTGATTTTGCTGTTTTGAGCTCAAAATGTGTCGAAACAGCTTCAAAATGAAACATCCATCGAAATTTTGCAGAGCCCTAATATGCAACAGAGGAAAACAAGCACATTCCATCAGCAGAAGAGGCCAGGCCAGGCCTGCCCAAGGATGGGAGGACTGAGGTCATTGCCACCAAAATGAAGAGATGGGTGATGGTGTTAAAGACTTCCTTCTTCAAGGGATAGAAGTATCCATTTGCTGGCTTGACCTGTTGTCTTAGGAGGTCTGCTGCTTTCCCAGAGCCTGGATCTGAGATATCATGGAAGAATTACCAAGAATAAACCAGTCCTCTAACTACTACCCCATGCTGCTCATCCATGTGGGCCCCAATGATCCTGCCAGGGGGATCCTGAGCAGAACAAAAATGACTACAGGGTTTTGGGTATAAGGGTGAAGGAGACAGTGGCTCAGGTGGTGTTCTCCTCAATCCTTCTGGTCAAGGAGAAGGGATCAGGCAGCAGTACATACATTCTGCAGATCAATACCTGTCTGCACAGTGGTGTTGGCAGTAGAGCTTTGGCTACTTTGACCATGGGTGTTGTTTGAAGAAAAATGACTACTAAGAAGAGATAGGACCTACCTGACAAAGAATTGTTCATGGATAGGATCTCTAACCTATTGAGGAGGGCTAGATTAGCTGGGGGATGGCTAAGTGGGGAAGTGGGTGATCTGGAGGAAGTAGAAGCAGGAGGGGGGAAAGGGGCAGCTGCCTCCTTGTTCCTGAAAAAGTAGGGCAATTTCCTTATTACCTCAAATGTATGTACAAGAATGCTTGGAGCAGGAATAATTGAATGTCTTCACACAGTCACAGAACTATGATGTGATTGGAATAACAGAGACTTGGTGGGATAGCTTGCATGACTAGAGTACTGGAATGGATGGGTATAAGCTGTTCAGGGAGGGCAGGCAGGGGACAAGAGGAGGAGGAAATGCACTTTATATAAAAGAGCTGTATGATTGCTCAGAGTTCCAGTATGAAACTGGAGAGAGACCTGTTGAAAGTCTGGGTTAAGGTGAGAGGAGAGAGCAACAAGGGTGGTATTGTGGCCGGTGTCTGCTATAGACCATCAGACCAGGAGGATGAAGTGGATGAGACTTTCTTCAAACAGCTAGCAGAAGTTTCCTAATAACAGGCCCTGGTTCTGATGGAGGACTTCAATCACCCTAGCATATGCTGGGGGCGGGGTGGAAGGGGCAATACAGCAGTCCATAGACAATCTAGGAAGTATTTGGAGACCATTGGGGACAATTTCCTCATGCAAATGTTGGAGAGGCAAACTAGGACCCATGGCCTTCTTAATCTGGTGCTCACAAACAGGGAAGAATTGGTGAGGAACATAGAAGTGGACAGTAACTGGGAAGCAATGACAATGAGATGATTGAGTTTCAGGATGCCGAGGAAAAGAAGGGAGGAGAGTATCAGAGTAAAGACCCTGGACTTTGACTCATTCAGGGAACTGATGGGCAGGATCCCCTAGGAGGCCAGCCTGAGGGGGAAAAGGAATCCAGAAGAGCTTATTTTCACTTTAAAGTAACTTTACTGAGGGTGCAGGAATGAACCGTCCTGATGTGCAAAAAGACTAGCAAGTATGGCAGAAGAACAGCTTGCCACAAAAAACCCCTAAACAAATAAACAAAAACCCCCTGTTAAATCATCAGTGTTTTCATGGCTGATTCACTATTTTTATCTAGGCAAAAACTAATGTATTGTTTGCCATGTTACAATTTGGCATGCAATGTTTACATATGATATGGAACAAATGTAATGTCTCTCTGCGGCCAAGGAAAATGGTTGCAACGTTCTAAAGGGTTAACCTCAACTTCATTTTGATTATGCTGGGTACTTTGTATATATTAACATATTTTGCATTACTTAAGTCATGACTAGATGGTGTCTCTATAACTGCCGAGTAAGGAACTAGTTAATATGAAATACATGAGACCTAACAAAATTACTTGGTGCTAAGTGGGAAGTTTGCATGCCAACTGGCATGCAGGAACAACCTTCAAGCTAACGTATTCTATCCCACTACTTTATGTAACCTGATTTTACATTATGCTTTATTACATTGTTTGATTCATGTTCATTTTTACCAGTGTGAAATAATGCTTATGTTCTTCCTATCTCAAAACAACATACTGTGTAAATAATGACTATCTTGTTTAGTATGCTAAGAATACCAATTAAAAAAAAAAAAAAAAGATGGGGCTGGAGGTGTGGAAGGATGAAAAAGGCTACTCAGGCCAAGAAGGACTAGAACTGAGCTGACTCTATACATTTAATTTTTCAGGCTAATGCCATGATATTAAAAACCTTTCATTTCTTGATGACACTTTATATTTATTATTAAATTATGACTACTGTAGTGCATTTACAAATTAATTTCCTAATTGGATCTTGTCAGGCAGCAATGCCAAGGTGTATCCTTCTCTCTGCGTGTCATTTAAATAATAGTTATACAATTTAAGTAAAATGGAGCTCTCTGAGATTTATTTTCACCTAAGACTGGTTTGCACTATGGCATAATGTATTGAGGCTCATGAAAGCAATGGAAAGAAGTCTATGACACTTCCAGATTGTCAGGGTTTGAGGATGACTGAGAGAATTCTTAACAGTCATAGTTTAGTTGCCTTAAAACAGAAAAGGCCTTAGTAGATCTCTATTTCAGTAATACTCACTAGAGTATTTTGCATGAAGGCTTATAATCTGTATATCTAAATTAAGAAAGAGAGGGAGAGCCTCAGGATTGAACTACACTCAAGATTCTTTCTCTGTGTGTTGTGGAATATTTAAAAGCCTGAAGATTTCAAGAAAAAAAGCTTAGAACTTGGAATAGTAAATACGCCTATGGTGGGGATGTGCTATCACAGGTACTCTGCTAACGGTACCTGTGATAACTAGTTTAAAGCTATTTTGACTATTATATGCTGCAACATAGACATAGTCAATGGTACAACTTCTGAGTCGGTGTTGAGTGGCTTTTGAAAATTCTGTCATCAGAGAGTTCTAGTGACTTCCTTTTTCTGGGCTGGACAGAATTGCTTACACTAGACTTTCCAATCGGAAATTGTTATTGTTCAGTTCACAAAAATGATGGGGTCATTGGCAATGTACCAGGGGGCATGGAGGGGCAAATGCCCCCCCACCTTCCCACCGCTGCACCGACAGTGGGGTGTGGGGCATGAGGCTACAGACTGACTGGAGCCAGGGCTTGGCAGCAGTGGGCATGGCAGGGTGGCATGATTTCTGCACCAATGGTGGTGCATGGGGCTGCAGCCTGGCTGGACTCATGCCTGGCAGCAGCAAGGGTGACAGCAGTGGCATGGAGTTGTGCCCTCCAGACTGCAGCGGTGCATGGAGTTGTGCCCCCTCCCCCTCCATTGTCAGAACTTACACATCGCCTATGGATGGGGAGTTATTGGTATCAGTGTCTGATGTAGCACTACAGAAGTATATATTTCCTAGGTTAAGTCTGCTGCAATGTATATAGTGATATAATATAACATATTAGCATATAAAAGAAAGGGAGAGCTAAATCCATTTAGGCCAGGGACAGATATTACACTTTTACTGGTATAAGTAATTGGAAACTAGTCTATACCTGTAACAGAACAGAAGTTCAACACACACAAACTGTTTTAAAAATTGCAGAACCTGGTCTAAGACTTGCTTCCCCCACCAATTGTCGAATTTGTGTTCTGTTTGCTACCAATCTGAACTACACTGCTTACAGAAAACCACATAACTTAGACTGATTCCACTTCAGGCTTTTTTAATGTCTGTACCTAGCCTAATTATATTTGTTCTATATTTTTGAGTTGTTTGAGTAATAAGATGATTATGCAATGGTTATACATGGAGAGAACATTACTGGGTCTTTTGAAACAGCACTTAGCATTGAGAGGTATATAATTGTTGTATGATGATTGACCTACGGTGTTTCAAGTACCATTTTTCCTTGTGACTTGTTTCTCTTCCCATTTCCTTTTTTTTTCTTTGAGTTGTCATACGTTACAAAGCAGTGAATGGGTTACAATATTGAATATAATAGACATTTAGATTGATCTTCTATATCTTTTTCTCTTAATTTACAGTGACTTTTTTGTTTACATTTCCTGTCATATATGGAAGGTGTTTTAATTTTTAAAAAAAGAAAAGAAGTTGGCTCATCTCTTATTTAATGTATTTGCACGCAGAAATCTTTCCGAACTTCCCTGAGGATCTGCTCTGTGAAAGGACAGCTGAATTGACTGCATAGTTTTGGCAAAAATAACCTCCAAATATGTGACTGGGCATCAGAATGTTAGTAGTTCTCAAATGCAAATCCAGTTTCTCCTCTTTATAATCACGCAGGGAACTCAGTGCTGCCAACTTGTCACTTTTGATATCCCAAAAGCTGTCTCCACAGTCTTTGCCTTTAGTGCTATTGAACACTCTTGGGTGATGACAATCAAGAGCTGTAATCAAGACTTCCATGTTATCAAGAAAAATAAAATATAACTCAGGACTTAATTCATATAACTACTTGTGATGAGGATAGCTACCAATTGTTTTAGGATCCTAAAGACGTCAAGGCGAATTCTGTAAAACAGAAAGCATTTAGTATATGAGGGTAGGCATGCATTTTTACAAAACACATGGGCTAAAACTCCCAAATTGCTTGTAAGGCTTCCCTATGTCTTTTCAAGAAAAATGTAGTTTGATGTATAAACAGATATATATCATTATCAAATTATACCTAAATGGAGATAGTATCTGATGACAGCTTCCCCCTTAAGTACTGATTTCCTCAGTAATGTTTTTCAGGGAAGAAACAGGTCAAGCTAATTGCAAAATAAATTTCAGTTGTGAAATTTCTTGTACTGTTAAATTGTAGGTGAGAATGCCACTGCAAAAAGAAAAATCCAGACTGCTGTGGTGGAGAATGAAAAATATGAGAATAAAAATGTAAGTCACCTGGTCTTGAAATGCTTATTTTTCATTGTTTCTAAGAGTTATTGCAATCACTTGCTTATTTTGGTGAGCTCATCTGCAGTGTTAATTTATTAACTAACTAATTACTTTAAATTAATTAACCAGTATTAATTAAGGCTGCCAAACTTCCATATAGTTTTATGTGGATTTTCTGACCTGACAGTGAATTATAGAATAATTGAATAACAGGGTTAGAAGGGACCTCAGGAGGTCACTTAGTCCAACCCCACTTTCAGAGAGGACCATTCCCAACTAGATCATCACAGCCAAAGCTTTGTCTAGCCAGGTCTTAAAAACCTCCAAGGATGGGTAACCTGTACTTTATTATGCTCCGAGTAAGAACATTTTTCCTAATAGCTAACTTAAACACACCTTGCTGCAACTTGAGATCATTTTTCCTTGTGCTGTCATTTGTCACCACTGAGAAAGTCTAGCTCAGGGGCGGGCAATTATTTTGGGTGGAAGGCCACTTATTGAGTTTTAGCAAGTCATAGAGGGCCGCATGACAGGCAGCCCAGGGCAGATAAATATTAATTTTCTAAATATTTTAGGGGCCCCACAAGCCAGACAGAGTGGCTTGGCAGGCTGCATCTGGCCTGCAGGCCACATTTTGCCCACCCCTGGTCTAGCTCCATCTTCCTTAGAACCACCCTTCAGGTAGTTGAAAGTTGCTATTAAATCCCCTTCAGTCTTCTCTTCTCCAGACTAAATAAGCCCAGTTACCTCAGCTTCCCCTCATACATTATGTGCCCCAGCTCCCTAACCATTTCCATTGCCCTCCAGTGGACTCTCTAATTTGTCCACATCCTTTCCATATTAGGGGGTCCAAAACTGAACACATTACAGATGTAGCCTCCTCGATGTGGAATAGAGGGGAATAATCACTTCCCTCAATCTGCTGGTAATGCTCTGACTAATGCATCCCAGTATGCTGTTAGCCTTCTTCACAACAAGGGCACACTTGACTCATAACAAGGGCACTTGGTTGATGTTCATGGCATTGACATCTTTATTTCAGTTTTTGATGGGAATATGTGCTTTTGGTGGGAAACAGTTGAAGAAAGTAGAGGTAATCTGGAACTATGTCTACTACAATTAAAACTTACAGACATAGCTGAAAATGTGGTTTTGTCCTGAAAAATAGTGGGCAACTCTTGCTTCAATCTAGTAGACATGATTCACAGAATCAGAGTCAGAATATTCAGCACTTTGCAGGATCAAACTTCTCATGTGATAATTGTTCTGCTCTGGAGGACTGTGATTGAATCTGAATTGGTAGCAAATGTGTTCATTTTACTCTTACTGAACATTTTCCTTTGTCACCCCAAACAAATTCCCAATAGACAGGAACATTTAAAAGTCTTCATACAACAAGATGAATGTAGTGAATGTGAATATGGTGATATGCAATGCCAGGTGTCTTTAGCAATCATTTTATAATGTTGCCTCTCAAACTATAGCACCCTTTGCAGTTCTCTCTTCCTTTCTCCGCCCCTTGAAAAATTCATTCTGAACTCACTGTCACCTAATTAATTTTCTCCATCTCTCAAAACCATGCCCAAATGCTCTCCAACCTAGTATTGACCAATGTCTTTTCATTTAAATATAAATTGATACTATCTCTTTAAGTTTTCAATAGCTCCAAAATATATTGCATTTATTAGTCTGCTGAACATGCAGGTGACATTCAGTAACCCCTAATGAGAGTTACTCTTGCTCATCAAGGTGAGAGTATGCCCTGTAGTGTTGCATCTAATTTTCTTTTTCCTGCTTTGTCCTCCTCCTTAACTAACTGCTTAATAATGAGATGTTAATGATGATATGATAGAATATTTCAAGATATAAAATAATCAGAAATGCAGTCAGCTTAAAATATAAATCAGTCCTTGAATATCAGAAGGCAAAATACTGAATGTCAAATCAGTGCATTTTATAATAATTAGTGGCATTATATAATATTTTGCCAGTCACATTAACTATTCAAGTAACACAAAGACTTCCTTGAATTCTGTGTGTGATGGGGATATCTGACCTGGCTTTTTTTTGGTTAAATAGGAACACTTTGTCTTCCATTCTGATGATATGAAATCTTTAACCCAAGAAACGTCAAACTGATTGTTTCTTTCCCAGATATTACCCATGTGAGATTTCCCCAGTTCACTTCTAACCTTCCTGTCATCTCCCTTTAATGGAATCTTATCAAACAGTCTTCATGCTCTCCTGCCCAGCATGTGATCTTTCTATAGTTTTCCTGAAATAAAAACACTGGAATCCTCTGTGTTGTTCAGCTGGCATCTGTCTCCAGGAATGACATGAGATCAAAACTAACAATTAATTTCCCCCATTGAGACAGGAATTAATGGAAAGAAAGTTTAGAGATCAAAATAGAGCAGTTATTAACTTTCCATTTCTCTTTATTTTAGGTTTATTGGCTCCAACTTCAGGTCTGAATCTAAAGTCATATGGCTGTTTATATGTAGGCAGAATCCCTTTTGGATTTTGCTCTTTGTTTTAGCAGGTCAAGCTTATCTGCAGTCTTCTTTTATAAGGTTAGATGAGATCAACTAAGCTATTTGTGATTTTTTTATGACCCTATCTTGGTTCACGTGATACTAGGCACAAAGATAGAATGGTAATGTCATATATGAACAAATATGTTTCCCTGCAAATTACATTTATCATTTTGTCTGGAACACTAGGTTTGTGGGGTTTTTTAATGTATTGCCAATGTTTGACCCTCGTAGCCACAGGTTTTGATTACTAAGTCATTCCTCTTTCATATGTTGTAACTAAGCCATGTGCCTGAACTATTCTGAAGACAAGTGATTATAATGTAAGGCTAACCTCTGACAAACTTACTAGAACATCTCTCTCTTTCTCTGTACTTTCTAATTCTCACTATTCTTTGAATGGAGACAACAAAATCATTTGCTGATGTTTTTTTCTGATATGAAAAATGGCATTGTACAGTTTTGATCAGTTTCTTTTCAGGACACCTGATAAAGCTCATCATCAAGCTCATCAGTGTCTCATCATTCCATGTGGGTTCAAAGCAACACTTTATTTTATCCAAACTACTTGAACTATGTAAAGACTTTTTTATCCTGATTATTTCTTCCTTATCCCATTACTCTTCTTCTCTAGAATAACAATTTCCAATTGGTATTTTAGAATATTGCCTTCTTTACAACTTCTGCTTTATCTGCATTAAATAACTCCAAGGTTATTTATTCTGGCAGCCCTAAGGAGATCATGAATGATGTCATCTATCTTCTGCTATCTGCTTTTACTTTATTCAAAAGTGTTTCCTTACACTAAGAGCGTGGGGTTTTTTTGGTTTTTTTTAAAGAACATGTCAGGAATTCCCAGTTTCCAACTGTACTACTGACTCCATGTGTAACCTCAAGTGAGTAGGCTTACTTCACTCTGTTTCACTTTACCCTTGACTAAGTTTGTGCAATTAAATAATTAGAGCTATGCACCTGGAAGCCAAGTTGAATTTAACTATTTTTGCCTTGCTGTAATGCTGAATGTGAAAGGAGCTTCAGAAAGTCAGATTCCTGAAAGTGCCTGGTGATATTGGTCTGATTCCACTTTTGGATGCCCAGGCTGAGACTCTTTAGAGAGGCTATATTGTCAGAGATGAAGTGTTCAGTACTTTTTGAAAATTGTCTTCTTTTGACATGTTTCAGGTAGGACACACAAAATTGAAGCATCAAAATTCATTTGTCACATTTGAATTGGTGACTCACAATCCTTAAAGTCTCTAAAAACAGCTGAGGGAAAACATAACTTTTAAATAAGAATTAATAGCTGGAATTTGAAGTATGTCTGAGATCAGATACTGTTCTTTTGTTTCAGAAGCCCTTAGAAACCTAACGATATGGATTTCATGATTTCTAACTAGATCATAATGAATGATTCAGACAAAAAATAATACCGTATGGGGAAGAAAAGCTTGAGAAATCAGTTTGTCAGGCTATTATATTCTTGTTTTGTTGTTGTTATGTGACATTGCACGTTGACAATGAGGCCAAAAACATAATAAAATCATAGTGTGGCTTAGCCTTCTAAGACATGGAAATAAAATGCAGGAAGGGTTTCTTTAACTCATTTTCTGCTGACAGCTGGATTTGTTCTGATTAAGCTAAACACAGAAAGAGACCATTTTCACAGGGAGAGAGAGAATCAAGTAGCTTAAAAGCCAAGAGATTTGAGAAATGACATTATAGTGTTCAAATTAGATTTGAGTCATATCTATAAGAACAAAATAATCTGAGTTGGAGATTAATAGAAATGTTTAAAAATATGTAGTAGACTTCTAAGAAATATGTTTGAGTGGGAACCTGTCTGAACTTATTGTTCTAGATAACTTTTCGTGTCCTTCACTATCAGGGTCCTTTGAGGTTCAGTTAGCCTGTTTACACGGGTGGGTGCAAGAGAATATTGGTGTGCTATTTGTGGATAGTTTCTGCTTCATTTCAATTGTACATCCTCAGTTGGTTTGCTCAATCTTCATTCTTTTTGTATCTCTGATCCTCCAGTATTGAGCTTCCCCAAAAGCAGGGTTTTCCGTTCACATGCCTATATCAGTGTTCTGGATTTCACTATTGAGGCCAGGTACCTAAATATTAGGTGATGCAATACTGAATAATGACACCTAAATCTTTTTGGATTTCGGCCAACAAAACTTAGTGCTTATGAATCCTTTCTGAATGATAGTGGAATATAAGAAGGAGAAAACTGAGTTTTACTTCAGCTGTCTAGGAATAAAATTGCAACCCTGAGGAGATATTATTATAATACCTCTTACAAGAATGAATTGGGACTTTGATGAAGGAGAGAGGGAGGGGGAATGCATGAAAGTAGTTGTGAAACCTCCAAGGAAGCAAATAGAATTGGAAGTATTCAGTATGAATATACACATCCCAAAGACATCTAAACATAGAATAGTCTTAAAAAGCACATTGTAGCCCAGTGGGATACTTGGAAGAAAACTGAGCTTCAATAATTGTATTATACATAAAAAAAAAAATTCCATATTTAAATAGCATTAATGAAGTGAGTGATAGACTTAAAGGAATTGACTGCCTGAACAAAAAGGCATTAAATTACTGTCTTGGATGATGTATAACAAATATATACTGTTATTTTATATAAGGAAAGAAAGATAAGCACCCACTGAAATTAGGATTTATGAATAAGCAATACAAGCTCTGGAGTCCTGGATGGAAATTATGGCCTCAATACTGTCAACAAAAGCCACACATTTACTTCAGTGAGGTAGGACTTCACAACTGGTCACTTCAAAATTGTCAAGCCAAGGCTTTTGTGGCCTCTTGAGTAATTCTGAATTCCTGTAAAGGTGGCACTTCTTTCTAATAGAAAGTGTGGCAAGTATGAGGGACAAACTGGGAAGGAGGTATACAGGCCACAATTGTGCTTACTCAGGAAATGCCCCATTGGCTTCAGTAAGAATTCAGCTTGAGTTAGAACCAAGTAAGAACTTCAGATTCTGGTGCTACATGTTTGTGGTTGCTTGTGCACAATAGCTGGGTACAATGATAGCTGAAGCAATTCCCACAGATCAGATTTATATGAAATACACACCTCACAGCAGGTATATTATTGAGTCCATCTCCTTATTGTCTCCTCAGTCTCCCCTCTATGCCTTGCTTCATTATTACCTGGAATATTTGAAGAGTAATGCATCTCAGCATAGTCCATCAGTCCCCATACACAAGAATATTGACACTGATACCTCCATTTTGCCATCTTCTTTCTTTCCCAGAGCTTTTCTTTACTTGTGTTTATCAAATAGCCCCCCTTGGCCCTTTTCTGTTCTTTTGTGCAAGATCTCCACATGCGGAACTATGAAGCAATTGTTTCTTCACCAAGAGAGGGTTCACCACTTTGTACTGTTTCTTTACTGCACTCTATCTGGAAGGTGAACAGTCAAGACCCTCTATTGTCTTCCTAGCTCTGATCCTTCACCATCACAGAGGAAATGACCAGTAGGGGTGTGCAAAGCAGGCCCTATTCAATTTGGATTCAGATTCAGCCCGTATCAGGGACAGTGATTCGATTCGTTGATTCAGATTACTGTCCCTGATTTGATTCGACCAGATCTGAATCTGAAGATTTGATGCTAATTCAGAGAATCAGCGATTCGGACATAGAAAAATCTTTTAAAGTTGTGTCTACATACCTTGAGGTAGCAGGCGCAGCTTGTGATTGCTGCTTGCTGGGGTGCATGGAGCATCCCACAGGAGTGCGGGGGGGGGCCCTCCACATGCTCAGCAGTGAACCCAGAAGTGGACCAGAAGTACTGGGCACAGAGCCGTGGGAGCCCCCAGCAAACCTGGGAATGGACCAGAAGTGCTTCTGATCCACTTCCAGGTCTGCTGCTGAGCACGCTGGGAGACCCCCTCCTTGCACCCAAGCTTCGCAGCATTCACAAGCCACCAAATTGCGCTGTATCCCTGCTGAAGCGAATCGGGGACCGAAGCTGTGCACAGCCCTAATGACCATGTTAACCTTTTGCTGGTCTCTTGTCTTACTTCAAATAGTTAAGGTAACAGAGAAAGGCAAGATTCTTTGGGTAGATGTGATATATTTTATTAGACCAACTAAATAGTTGGAAAAAAAGTTCTTTGTAAGCTTTCCCATGCCTGAAGAAGGGTGTTTGTGCATGAGACTCTGCAGCTGATCTGTATTTCTTTTACAACTTTTTCCTACCAGATGCCTTATCTTCTGTTTACTATTTTTCTATCAATTCTAGATGCAAACAGGTGCAGCTGGGAAAGTACCTGTTCTAATAGATTGGAACCCAACTTGCATTATTTGAATGGGCCCCACACAGTCACAGAAACTTGTATCAAGGTAGTTCAATAATCCACATCTATACTTGCATACCAATATATCTACCAGTTCTTCTTAATAACTACCACTTTTTTTTTTTCTTTAATACAGGCTTGCAGTCCATGAAGATGTTGAAGTCCTTGTGTAAAATATTTTTGTCAGTTGGCTGCAAAAGGACTTCATGATAATTGCTACATGTTAAATTTTAATAGATATTGAAATAAAATCTAATAATTGTAGAAGATGGATTTAATCTAAAATAGGTAATAATGATATTTCCCCCGTATCCCTAGCATTTCAAATAAGAAAAACACTTAATATATAACAGACAAATAGAAAATGGAATACCATCAAATTAAAAAAGGTTCATGAAATCATTGTTTTACACAATGGTTTGTTGTTTTTTGAGGGAAAAAAAAATGAGCATATTAAAATGTTATGTTTTGGTGCTTGCATAGAATCATAGGAATGGAAGAGACTTCAAGAGTCATCTGGTCTAACCTCTGGATACATTCCTAAACTATCCCAGACAGATGCCTTTACAGCTTCATCTTTAAAATCTCTAGTGAAGGAGATTACACAACATCTCTACATATCTTTTTCCCCTCCATTTTCCAAGTGTTCTCAGCCCCAGCCCCACTCTCTCCCTCACTGGGGGGGGGGGGGGGGTTGTTGTCCCCCCCCCACTCCCACTTTTTCCCTGTAGGATTCAGTATAAATCTGCTTTGCTGCAGTTTAAATCAGCTTCCACATGTCCTGCCTTCTGTGGCAAGGGAGAACAGATTTTTCCCCACTTCTTTATGGCAGCCTTTCAAACATTTTGAAACATGCTATCATGTCTCCATTTAAGCTCTTTTCCTCCAAATAAAATATACCTAGTTCTCTCGATATTTCCTTAGGTAGCTTGCATTCCAACTCTTTTTTTTTTCTTATCATTGTCACTTGCCTTTGGATCATTTCCAGTTTATCTAAATCCTTCTTAAAATGTGGCACCCTGAAATGGAAAAAGTATTCAATTTGAGGTCTAATCAGCACTGTCTTGTGTATATATTTTTTTTCCTGTTAGTATGCCTAAAATTGCATTCACTTATCTTTTCTTTTCTTTTCTTGAAACAACATTTCACTTCTGCCTCCTGTTCTGTTTATGATCCATCATAACACCCAGATCCTTCTCAGAAGTGCTACTGCCTAGTCAGTCCTCCCCATCTCTGCCTATGTATGTTTGTTTGCTTTTAGTTGTCTCTGGTGTAACTCACTTCATTTTATTGTCTAGTGCCCAGTTGCCAAATTTACCAAGTTCCTTTTGACTTCTAATCCTGTCCACCAAGGTGTTCACAGAGAACTCAGAAATGCTTGGGTTTCATTCTCATTTGGAACAAAACAAATCTCTAAAACCCCAAATAAAAATTGTATACTCTTTTTAAATTCTGCTCTTATGCCTGTACATAGCTTCAATGTGTTGTGATGAATCTGATAGGAAAATAATTGTTTCTTAAAGCTTGGATGTTTCTTTCATGTAATATATCTTCAGTATTATGCATGGATCATCATGGCAGGGAGGGGGGAAGTTAATTAGCATGACTGAGAGCTACACTAACTAAAGCGCCCAGAGCACCATGTATATTAGCAGCCCCACACTGAAAAATGGTGGCAGGGGCACTTTAAAGCCCATTGAAGGAGCTTTAGTTATAGCACCCCCGCCGTCATTTTTAAGTGCAGGGATGCTGATGCACACGACACTAGAGTCTGCTGGAGTGTGGTAATTACCACACTCTAGCAGACTTGATTAATTGAGTCTACTCCAATGTGCTGTTATTACAGTACATTGGAGCAGCCTCCTTGCACCTGTATAGGAGCCCATAGAGGATTAGGGTTGGAAGGAACTGCAGGAAGTCTTCTAGTCCGACCCCCTGCTCAAAGCAGGACCATCAACAACTGGATCATCCCAGCCAAGGCTTTGTCTAGTCAGGTCTTAAAAACTTGTAAGAATGGAGACTCCACAACCTCTCTGGGTAAACTGTTCCAGTGCTTTACTACTCTTATGATAAAGATTTCCCCGCCCTAATATCTAACCTAAACTTCCCTTGCTGCAACTTGAGACCATTGCTCTTTGTTCTGTCATCTGCCACCACTGAGAACAGTCTAGCTCTGTACACTTTGGAACCACCCTTCAGGTAGTTAAAGGTTTCTGTTAAATCCTCCCTCAATCTTCTCTTCTCCAGACTAAATAAGCCTAGATTCCTCAGCCTCTCTTCATACATCATATGCCCCAGATCCCTAACCATTTCCATTACCCTATGCTGGACTTTCTTCAATTTCTCCACATCTCACCCTCACACTACTACCCCATGGTGATCATCCATGTGTGCACCAAAGATACTGCCAGTGGGGAACCTAAGCAATTCAAAAGTGACAACAGGGTTCTGGGTGCAAGGCTGAAGGGGAGAGGGGCTCAGGTTGTATTCTCTTCAAACCTTGTGGTCAAATCAAAGGGACAAGGCAGCAGCAGATGCATCCTGAAAATCAATGTGTGGTTGCACAGATTTTGCCAGTAGGCCTTCACTTCTTTGACCATGAAATGTTGTTCCAAGGTGAAGGCTTGCTAGGTAGAGATAGGATCCACCCAATGAAGAAAGTGTCTTCACAGACAGGCTCAAAAACCTGGTGAGGAGGACTTCAAATTAGGTTGGCCAGGGGATGGAGACTAAAGCCCTAAGTTAAGTAGGGAAGTGGGTGGCCTGGAGGAAGTGCAAGAAGGAGTGGGCAACAGGAGTGGCCTTCTCATTATTCTTGGAAAAGTAGGGCAATTGGCTAGCCAATCTCAGGTGTCTTTACACAAATACATGGAGCCTGGGAAACAAGGAGGAAGAATTGGAAGTCCTTGCACAGCCATGGAACTTTGATGTGATTGGAATAATAGAAAAGTGGTGGGATAGGTTGCATGACTGGAGCAATGTTATGGATGGATATAAACCATTCAAGAAGGATAGGCAGGGGACAGGAGGAAAACTTACACGTTATGTAAAAGAGCTATATGATTCTCAGAATTCCAATCTAAACCTGGAGATAGCTCTGCTGAAAGTATCTGGGTTCAAGTCAAAGGGGAGAGCAATAAGGGTTATGTCATGGGGGTGTTGGCTAAATACCATTAGATCAGGATGGTGAAGTGGATGAGGCTTCTTTCAAACAACTAGCAGAAGTTTCCAGATCACAGGCCCTGGTTCTTGTGTGCGACTTCAATCACCCTGACATCTGCTGCGAGGTCAATACAGCTGTGCACAAGCAATCCAGGAAGTTGTTGGAGAGTGTTGGGGACAACTTGCTGGTGCAAGTCTTAGAAGAGAACTAGGGACCATGCTCTTCTTGACCTGCGGCTCACAAACAGGGAAGAACTGGTGGGGAATGTAGAAGTGGATGGCAACTTGGGCAGCAGTGACCACAAAATGACAGAGCTCAGGATTCTGAGATGAGATGAGTGTTGGTAATCCTTCCATGATATCTTGGATCTGGGCTCTTGGCAAACAGCAGATCTATGGAGACAAGAGCCTCTATCCTCCTCAGAAGAGAGTCTCCAACCATGATCATCCATCTCTTCATTTTGGTGGCCGTGGTCTTGATCCGCCTGAACTTGGGAGGCCTGCCCTGGCCTGGCTTATTTTGCTGCTGGAACATCCTTGTTTTCCTCTGTTGCTAGGGCTCCATATCTGTTCTCAAGGAAAACCACTGCTGGTGGAGATTAAAACTTCTGCTAATTGGCAGAGGCCACAAGCTTCCAACTTTCACCTTACATCACAGGCCTCGCTTGACTGTCACTAGAAGGAAACTACAAACCTCAGTCTCTACAGGATCAAACTAGGATCTGGGTAGAAACCTTGGTGGTGAGTGGTCCTGCTTGGACAGAAACCTCACAGGTGCAAGCTGTAGAAGAGATGACAGTGGCAGTGGCTCTGGCATTATGAAGTACTCTAGCCATTTCTCTGGGTCTCTTAAACTGCCATCTCTCTCTTTCCTAGTATACTCCCCTGTAAGCTGGCTTGTTCACTGCTCCTTGGTCCTAAAAAAGTTTCCTTTTCCCTGCTAATCTGTTTCTACTCACCAGGCTTACAGTGAAGAAGGTGAGAGTTTCCAGGCAAAGTCTCTAGATAACTCCCTTTTGCTCCTGTTAAACAAGGGGCTTAAGTATTGGTCTAACTGTAGAATTTTATCTGCTTACACAAAATGTATATCTAGGTTAGTTGCTCTTAATTAAAGAGAAAGCACGGCTGTATGAGCATTAGTGGTGCTCTGGCCAGGTCCCAGAGGACTGGGAAAGGGCCAATGTGGTCCCCATTTACAAGAAGAGGAGAAAGGAGGGCCCAGGTAACTATACGCCAGTTAATCTCACTTTGGTCCTTGGGAAGATCTTTGAAACAATTATCAAGGAGCGCATCTGCTCGGGCTGAGAGGGGGTCTGGTGGCCATCTATAAACTCACCAGGGGGGACCAGCAGAAAACAGGTGAGGCTCTGTTCCCCCGGGCACCCCCTGGGATATGAAGGAATAATGGCCAGAAAGTGATTGAGGTTCAAGCTTGATATCAGGAGGAATTACTTTACTATTAGGGCTACCAGGCTCTCGAATGGGCTCCCAAGGGAGGTGGTTCTCTTCTCTACCTTGGGAGCCTTCAAGAGGAAGTTGGATAGATATCTAGCTGGGGTATTATGATCCCAGCACTTGCTCCTGCCCAGGGCAGGGGGTCAGACTTGATGATCTGTTCAGGTCCCTTCTAACCCTAGAAACTATGATTTTCAAACCCCCAAAGTTATTTTATATCACTTGTGTATAGTATTTTCCCCATTTTAACAATTTAAATATCACCCCACTGTAATCTATTATGTAACTTACTTGCTTAGTGATTTATTTGTGCATATTATACAAAATGATTATTTAAGCAAACTTGGGGTAAAAAGCTTAAAAAGCTCTGTCACCATTTCTGTTTTTAGCATCATTAATAACTTACAGATTAAACAGACATGACTCTTTAGCAAAGATTGGTATCAATTAAATAAGTAACCTCCACTTATATGGAACCCCCCCTTCCCCCAGATTATTCTATGTCAAGCTCCCAAGGTGATTTTTTTTCCCCAACTATGTACATATTTTATGAAAGATGGTGTGGTATCCGCACCCGTGCGCACACATTTGAAATATTAGAAGTACATTAAACAAAATAGTGTGCTGGATCTGAACATTAAATGTTGGCAGGACTTTGTTGGGCAAGGTAACACTGATATACTTTACAAATGGTGTATCACAATAGCTCCTTAGTTTGAAAACAAATTGTTCTAACATGCTTTTGTGTTGCCTAAAATGGAGAAAATATTGTTTGAAAAAATCTGAAACACCGGTAATTAAAACTCTAAGTAATAAGTCTCAGAAAGACTGTCTCTGTTTGCCTAAGGATAGAATGACAAAGTACTCCAGACTTCAGTACAAAAATCAAAGGCATTAGTAAAACCTATGTATGTTTTAACCCAAATTCAATTGGTCTATTTAGACTACTATAAAAATGGCATCTGTATTATATCAAAAGCAATAAGATATGATATGCCTTTTTAGGGACAACATTGAATGTCATTTAGTTACTTGTATGTTTTCAATCAGTTCTGGGACTGGAAAATTAGCTGAAGTCAACCCAGCCTTTAAAATTAATTAAGTAGACTCTGTCTCCATATTATAAGATCATAAGTTCCTTCTGCACATTATGAAAGATTTCTAGTCTTGCTATGAAAATTGCTATTGCTATAAACACAATGGCTAAAATCCTGGTTCTATAGAAATAATTTGGAAAAAGTCCAATTGTTGGAATGTTTTTTCCTGATGACTTTGGGAACCAATATACTAATATGTCAGATAACATGCAACAAGACAATAATATTCAGCACTGCTGTAATTTATTAATTTGACGAAAAAGTACTTGTGTAATTCCCTAGTAACCTCATTAACTTCAGTGAATTTACTCTAGATTTACACCCTATTAAGTGATATCAGTATTTGCCTCTATTTGTGTGAGAGACCTTACTATGTTCCTTTAGTTGATGTAGAAACATGATGGAATATAAGATTTTTGGAGTCTTTTTACGTTAATTTTTTTTTTTTTTTTTTTACATTTTAAATGTTTTCAATCTAACAATAGACTCAAACAAAATAAGAGAAATTTGTTTCTAATAGAGTAGCTGAGGCTGAGCTTGTTACCACAGTCTCTCCTGGACTCATGACTACAGAGTATAGTAAAGTTCCTATGAAGACTTTGGGGTTCAAATCTACTCTTTTAGTCAAAATCTCAGATGATTTGAACTGGAATAGCACAATTGTTCCTTGTAATTAAACACCTAAGGGTATTTACACACAGAAAGTCAGCTTCACCTTTATTTAAAGCTTTTTCCTTGTGACTTTTTGCTATTTTAAATGCTCCCCCTCTCAAAATTGCTTTGTGTCTCCTTTTTGCTATGTTCCCCCTCTCTGCCAAGTAAAGGGAAAGAATGTGCAAATCATAAAATCCTCTTGAGTGGTTGTTCTGTTACCAGGGTCCTTCTACTAAGATCTTTTTCAGCTTCCCTTGGCATAAATCTTTGGCTAAATGCACCCCTTCTAATACAACCTTTCTTTAGATGTTAAAAGAAACTATACTGCTTTCCAAATATACAATGAAACTTATTTGTAAAGCAGCATGTGACTTCCACTTTCTCAATTGTTATAGACAATTATTGCATGGATTTTATAAATTTGTTATATGACTGACAGGAGAGACAGAAGTCATTAAGATGTTAAATTAATAATTGGCTATTCACAAATCCTGTTTACAGTAATGATGGATTCAGTAGGTCAGAATGACTGATTCAGGATGTAATTAATGCCTAAGGTTGGGTACCTTTACTGCCTTATTTCTGTATTTACACAAATATAACATTACGTTTTTGCCTGCCAATCAGCATTGGGAAAAATGTCAGAAGTGGTGAGAAGCCAAATCTTTTTTTTTTTATTCCCTCAGTGGAGCCTGCCTGTCTCTCCCATGGCTGAGGCACCAGCTGCTGCCTCCCTGAGCTGTGGGGAGCTCTGGTCCTTTCCTTCACAGTGGCAGGGGTGCCCCCTAGGGCCACCTGGGCAGGCTGCTAGCAGGACAAGTACTGCCCAGTTTGGAGGGTTGGATCAGGCTGGGTGCTGCCTCCAAGCTCCTGGCATCTCTCCTGGGAAGCCTCAGGGAGTGCTGCCACTACAGAGGGAAGGACTAGGACCCCCCACAGCTCGGGGACTGCTTGGCCTGCTGGCAGCTGTGGGCAGGCTTTGCTGAGGGGTGGAGGGAAAGGATTGGTACCCTCACGGGGGGGGACTGGGCCCCTTGCCATAAAAGTGATGGAAAAATAAAACCCCACAGTTTCAATTCGAAACCCAGTGTTGCAATTTAGAGGGTATAGAATGCAATCCTCAGGACTAACCCCCCATCATGTGTACAAGCACCCTGAAGCTTCTGCTCTGCCCCTGGCCCCTACTCACCCCCTTATATTCAGGTGCAGGTGCAGCTTGGCTTCAGCTCAGGTTGATTCACGCCCAAGCATGGATTACAAGGAAACTCCATCCCCTTCCCAATCAGTCAGCAGTGCAGCTACTGCTCTATTGATTGGTAGGGGCTGTGCTTCCATGTATTGTGCTCTGCCTGGCAGTAGACAGAGCCTGAGCAGCATCTGATAGTAAGGAGGTGTGGGGTCAAGAAAGGCAGAGACTGTGGGAAGTAGGGACAAAATGAAGGTAGAGATTGTGGGGAGGGGAAGTAGCAGAGATTGTGGGGAGAGGGTGGGTGAATGGGGCAAAGATTGTCAGGAGTTGGGGTGGGGGTGCAGGGGGCAGAAAGGCTGCAGGGAGAACAAGTGCAGGGGGCAGAAGGCAAAGAGGACATCTGATTCTTCCCCTCGCCTCAGCTACTGTTCTCTGCTATAGCAGGGGAGGATGTGACATGAATTTAAGATAAACCTCCAATAATTAGATTGTATACCTGGAAAACTATAACAAATGTATAGTTTTTCCATATATCAATTTTATTTTTATTGGGGTGTTGTCTTAAATGTAGGGTTGCCTTGGATTCGAGTAAATATGATAATACTTCTCTTGAGTTGCTATCATAGCAGAAGATATTTGTAATGTTTTTAAAGTATTTTTAATTAAATGCCAACCTTATTACAAATAAAAAAGTAGAAGATAAACAGATAGCTTTAGGGACTTAAAGAAATCAATTTTCTGTTTTCAAGAGAAATTAAAAATCTCAAAATAAAATTCTTCAGTCAATGACATTCATATTTAATAAATATGTCTTTCTAAAGGTTATATTAATTTTAATTCACATTTGATAATCCATTTAAAATAGTAGTTAGAATTACTGTTCTTTGACTGTTTAACCAATTGTGAATATTAAAATGGAAGAATTACTTTTTCACTTTTAGATACCAAAGACTTCCTCAGTTTTAATTTTGTTATAGATCCCCTGAGACCTTTTATTGTATAGCCATCCCTGGAATTAAAACTCTATTCAGATTTCATTAAAAACATGCCTTGACTGCTTGGACATGGCCCTATCAAGAAATGCTAATATAGAATTCTTTGCCTTGGCCATTGTTTAGAGTATATTAATCGTTCATTTTACTGGTAATAAGCCATACTCCTAGCTGTGTGAAAGTCTATCACTTTTGTAAGAGCCAGTTATTCAGCAAAGGAAGCAAAGGTAGGTGTCACAACAAAGAAAATAATAAAATTTCTGGTTTCAGAATCAAAGATCTGGTCAGAATAAAAAAGACTGTAATTAGCTTTATTCAGGGGAAGCATTGGGACCAGGGACTGGAGGTGAAAGGAGTGCATGAAGAGTGATCGTTCCTCAAGGACACAGTCCTTGAAGCATTAAAGAAGTCCATTACCATGAGGAAGAAAGCTAGCAGAAGGGCTGGGAAGCCCTCTTGGCTTAATAGGGATATCATAGTCCTCTTGAAAAAGAAGAAAGAGGCATACAAACAATGGAAGCTTGGGACAGTCCCTAAGGAGGACTATACAACAACAGCCTGCACTTGTAGGGAGCAGATTAGAAAGGCTAAGGGAGCAACTGAATTTAAACTAGCAACAGAAATCAAGGACAATCCTTCTTTAGGTATGTTGGGAACTGGAGGAAAACAAATGGAAGCATGGGGCCATTGCTTAACAACTCAGGACAGCTGTTTACTGACACTCAGGAGAAAACTTAATTCCTGAATGACTACTTTGCTTTGGTATTTCACCAGACTAATGAGAAAATCATGCTAGATACAGTACAGAATGGGCATGGTGGGAATGACCATCTTCCTACTGTTGATATTGAGCTGGTACATGATCAGGTAGAAAGGTTAGACCTGTATAAGTTAGTGGGACAAGATGAAATTCATCTGAAAGTACTCAAGGCTCTGGCTGAAGTCATCGTGGGACCTGTGGTGAAACTCTTCCGAAACTCATGGCACTCGGAGGAGGTCCCTGAAGGATGGAAGAGGGCCAATGTTGTGCCCATCTTCAAGAAGGGGAGGAGAGAGGACCTAGGCAACTATGGGCCAATTAGCCTAACTTCTTTCCCAAGGAAAATCCTGGAAAAAATCATCAATGAGTCTATATGTGATAGGCTTGCAGAGGGTAGGATTCTCAATCATAGCCAGTATGGCTTTGTAGTGGGCAAGTCTTGTCTTACTAATCTCATTTCCTTCTATGACCAGGTAACTCACCATCTGAATAAGAGAGAGGAGGTCTAAATTGTATACCTAGACTTCCAAAAGGCCTTTGATCTTGTATCACATGATATTTTCATAGGAAAATTGGAGCATTGTGGGCTTAACTGCATGACAGTTAGGTGGGTAGGAAGCTGCCTGCAGGGTAGGACCCAGAGAGTTCTAACGAACAGATCTGTGTCATCTTGGCAAGAAGTGGCCAAGTGACCCCTTAGGGGTCGGTGCTCGGTGCAGTGCTTTTCTACATCTTTATCAATGATTTGGATATGGGGGTAAAAAGCTCACTGGGCAAACTCATGGATGACACCAAGTTATGGGGAAGTGTGGTTAAACTTTAAGATAGGCTGCAGATACAGCCTATCTGTGGACCTACACAGGCTGGCAAGTTGGGCATATCGGAACCAGATAAAGTTCAACACTGAGAAGTGTAAAGCGCTCCATCTGGGGATGAACAATTCCCAAGATACTTATAGGCTCAGTGGCAGCAAACTGACTAGCACCAAGACTGAAAGGGATCTATGGGCAATAATAGACCATAGTGTGAATATGAGCCATCAGTGCGATGCTGTAGCCAGCAGGGCAAACAATACTCTGGTATGCATCAACTGATGCATCTCAAACAAAAACAAGGAAGTGATTCTTCCACTTTACGCAGCATTGGGGAGACTGCAGCTGGAGTACTGCGTCCAGTTCTGAGCACCACACTTTAACAAGGACATGGAAAAGCTTGGGAGAGTCCAAAGAGCCACCCATATGATCAGAGACTTGTAAGGCAAGCCATATGAGGAAAGGCTGAGGGACTTGGGACACTTCAGCTTAAAAAAGAGAAGCCTGAGATGACACTTGGTAGCAGCTTACCACTACATCAGGGGAATACATCAAGGGCTCACCAAACAACTGCTCACCAAGGCACCCTTGGAGAAAACCAGGAGTAATGGCCACAAATTCCTGGAAGACTGTTCCAGGCTTAACACTAGGAAAAACTTCTTCACAGTCAGGGTGTCCAGACTGTGGAATAAACTCCCTCCATAGGTGGTACAATCACCTACCCTGGAAATCTTCAAGAGGAGGCTGGACAGTCACCTTGCTGGAGTCACCTGATCTCAGTTTTCTTTCCAGCCTAGTGCAGGTTGGCTGGACCTGATGATCTTGTGAGGTCCCTTCCAGCCCTTACAATCTATGAATCTAGCTGGGACAAGCAGTGTGGTGTCATTTTAAATAATATATAACCACATCACCCCAGTTAAACAACCATCATGTGCATGTAATCAAGCTACTAAAGGAGGAATGAATGGGGAAAGGTCTTGTATGTTCAGACATGGTAAAGAGAAAATAGAAGGGAATTAGGTAACATTTACAAATGTCTCATCATCTATCACTCCACTCATGATAGCCACCATTTAGAAGGTAGAATTTTGCAGAAGTTACCATGCTGTGGTAGCTGAAATAAAATAGTATTTCTTCTGTTAATTATAAATAAAGACTTTATAATGGCAATCCCTTTTCCTCAGTGGTATGTTTTGTCTATTTGTTTTCATTTATTGTTTAGTCTGCACTAGAAATTAAACATAAAATGGTAATAAGTAATAAACAAATATAGAAGCTTAGATACTTTTAGATGTATTTACAAAAAGTAAAACACCCTGAAAAATAATAGAGGTCTTGGAGACACTGAAAAACAACTATTTGTAGCAAAGAAATTATATAGAACACAATTTTTATGTTTTGGTTAACCAAGTTGGGAAACACAAAATGAGGATTGGGTGGAAGGACAGGTGTGGATGCATGTTAGAAGGTACTTAGGCACATAGGAGGAGGTTTTTGTCTGGGAAATATTAAGGGTAAGTGTGGGGTGGGGATTGAGACCCCCCAGAGGGAGGAAGGGAAGGAGTTGGGCAGAGCTGGGGCTGGGGCTAGGGATGTTGCACAGCTGGGTGGTGCATGGGCCTTGGGACCCGGAGCTGCAATGCATGGCTGCAGGTGGCAGGGAGCAGAATGGGACAGCACCAGGATGGGGGGCGAAGGGGAGGGGTTGGCTCCTTACCACTGTACACACTTCTGGGGGCCAAGGGGGACCCGTGCCTCCCAGATTGCTGCTCAAGGTGGGGGTGGGTGCAGGCTGCCCACTGCGAGTTCGGGCTCCTGCACTGCTGCCCTGCCCTTTGTCCTTCACAATCCAGCAGGTGCAACCCAGCACTGCAGGGCACAGCAGGGCTTCATGGGAATCTCTTTGCTGCTGTGAGCTCTGTGTTGCCCTGGTGATGCGCCCCCTGCATGCGCAGCAGCAGTGAGGGGCACAACCATACACTGCCATCCCTGCTGCTGTAATGAGCACCTAACCAGTACAGTACAGAGCTCACAGTGGCAAGGAGATCCCCTGCATGGTCCCACTGTTCCCTGCAGTACCGGGGCACACCTGCTGGGCTGCGGACCTCCAGGAGAGGGCAGCAGGGTGGGAGCCTGAGGCTGCAGCAGGCATTATGAACCCACCCTTGCTCCATGCACAGGTTTCAGGGGCACAGATCCCTCTTGTCCTCCCCCAACAGCCCTGGGAGTGTGCACAGTGGCTGGG
>NW_005842273.1:746548-750459 GCF_000455745.1 Alligator sinensis | reverse complement strand
TCTACTGCAGCAGCCACTGCCTCCTGCCGGGGGCACAGGGCTGCAGACCCAGGTCCCTGGTAGCTTGGGGGCCCCTCTGGCAGGGCTGGGTGGGGGCAAAGGGCACCAGCAGGGTTGAGGGGCACCAGAAAGGCCAGGGGGCTGATGGTGGGGAGTGAGTGGCACAGACAGGGCTGGGGGCCTGTGTGGGAGGGAGTGAGGGGCATGAGCAAGTGTGGGAGGCTGTGAGGGGGAGCGAGGAGCATGAGTAGGGGTTGAGGGGCTGTGGGCAGGGAATGAGGGGCACCAGAATGGCATGGGGGTTGTGGGGGGGGGAGGGAGAGTCACCAGAAGGGTGGGAAGGGGCTGTGGGGGAAGTGAGGGGTCTTTCCTTTTAATCATGGATTTTGGGGGTTTCATCAGAGTTTGCTGGGGGGTTTTTTAGCACGAAAAACTAGAATCCACGGTTATAAGACTTCAGCAGTTGAACATAAGGGAAATAGATGTCTGGCACATCACTGGATTAAAGAGTGGTACTATATATTTTTTGTTTCCTGTCAACCTCCTATTCTCTCTCTATCTTCTTATGACTCCAGTATTTCCAAACCTCTCCCATTAAGTTCTTGTCTACATGAAATGACCTTCAGCATCGCTGCCATAAATATATCCCAGGTTGAAATCCTTGCCTCAGTTAAATCGATGTCAAGACTTCCATTAATTTCAACCCAGACATGATTTGACTCAAGTTTGTGATATCTGCTGCCTTTATAGGCCTCCTAAACTCAGATACCCCATCAATGAATACATGAGAAACTTTATGCTTTGTAGTATATTACACCTATATTGTAGACAAAAACGGGTCTCAAGGCTTGAGAGCCTATCAACCATCAGAATAGGGAGAAGTATGAAATGAATGGGAGAAAGGTGGAGGAACATATGAAAAAAAGAATACAAGAGTCTTAGGTGAGGCAAGGTAACTGAAAGTTTTAGGAAGCATCTAGGAAAGATAGAGAGTGTAAAGAGGCTAGGTACTATGGGGGCCTATACGTGTGCAGGGAGACAGTTCCAATGCACTGGAAATCCAATGCGTCAAAGCAGACTCGATTAACCGAATCTGCTGGAGCACGGAAATTAACGCACTCCAGCAGATTCTAGTGTCATGTGTCAAAAGCTTTGATAGTAGAAACATAGGGCATTTTTACACATACTCTAGGAGACATGGGGGAGCACTTTAATTAGTGATCACAATTTGGGGGGGTGGGGGGGGGGGGGGGGCATTTTAATTAGCAATCCACACTAATTAAAAGTGCCTGAGTGTCATGTGCATCAGCATCCCTGCACTGGAAAATGGTGGCAGGGCACTTTCAACTAAAGCTAATCAAATGAGCTTTCGTTTAAAGGGCCCCACCACCTTTTTTTCATCGCAGAGGATTCTGATATATGTGACATTCAGGTACTTTTAATTAGTGTGGTTCACTAATTAAAGTGCTCCCCCATGTCTCCTGGAGCATGTGTAAAAATGCCCTATGTTTCTACTAGCAAAGCTTTTGACACATTCTCATAACAAGCCAAGGAAATACAGACTAGATGAAATTATTGTAAGGTAGAAACATCACTGGTTAGATCACTGTGCTTAACTGGTAGTCATCAATGGCTCGATGCTTGGCTGACAGGAGGTATTAAGTGGGGTTCGTCAGAGGTCTGTCCTGGGTATGGTATTGTTTCATATCTTCATTAATAATTTTGACGATGGGATCAAGTGCATACTTAGCAAATTTGCTACTGACACCAGGTTGAGTGGAGTTGCAGATACTCCAGAGTTTAGGGCTAGGATCCAGAATGACCTAGATAGACTGGAAAAATAGTCTACGGTCAATAAGATGAGATTCAGCAAGGACAAGTGTACAGTTCTACAGTTGGGGCAGAATAACCACATGCAGAAATACAGGCTTGGGAATGACTGGTTAGGCTGTAGTACTGCACAGAAAGAACTGGGGGCTACAGCAGATGGCAAGCTTAATATAAATCAAGAGTGTGCTCTTGGTAAGAAAAATAAGTAAATCCAACAGCATACTGGATTGAATTAACAGAAGTATCACTTCCAAATCAAGGGAAGTAATTCTTCTGCTCTATTCAGAACTGGCGAGGTCTCACCTGGAGTAGTGTGTCTAGTTTTGAGTCCCACACTTCAAGAAGGATATGAAAGGATTGGAAAAAAAATCACAGGGAGCACCAAAAATGATTAGAGGCCTGGGAAGTTTATAAGGAAACACTGGAAGAACTAATTTTATTAGATCTGACAAGAGAAGACTGAGTGGGGATTTGATAACAGTCTTCAAATACCTGAAGGGTGATTATAGAAAAGATGGAGATGGGCTTTTCTTTGTGGCCACTGGTGACAGAACTAGGAGCAATAGCCTCAAGCTTAAGCAGAAGAAATTTAGCTTGAATATTAGGAGGAAGTTTCTGACTATGAGGGTAGAAAAGCATTAGAACAGACTACCTAGAAGAACTGTGAAATCTTAATCCTTGGAAGTTGTCAAGAGCAGCTTGGACAGATGTTTGGTTGGGATGGTTTAATCAGGGATTATCCTGCTTTGAGCAGGGGGCAGGACTAGATGACCTCATGAGGTCCCTTCTAGTGAATAATAATGTACCTATTTTTCATTTACTTGGAGCTAAACAACTAAATAGTCCTAAAAACCAACCGCAGATTCTTTCTGCATTAATTTCCAATCTTCGAAATAGCTATAACCATATTTCTTGGCCCACATAAAACTAACTAACAGTTTGATATGGCCAGGGAAATACTAGAGTGATAATTGAGTAGAGTCATACTTTGGAAACAACCTACTGAAATGTAAAATGTTAGTGCTCTTTAAATGAGACTGGTTTAATTTGTGGTCTTATCCTGAACTATTACAGGTGACTTCAATCACAAAGTGTGATCCTGAGGATCTTTAAAACGGCCATACAAGACAAATAGGAAGCTTAAACTGTAAAGACTTCCCTAAAGTTAAAACACCCAATAGTAGGAACTTATAGTATAATCAGGAATTGAAAGACAGGCTATAACAGCAGCAGAGGGATTACAGAGTGGGAAAAGTAGAATATTAGGCATGAAAGTCTTGTCATATTAGTAAGTTTCTATTTCATTTTTACATTAGCATATCAATGCACACTAGCAATGAATTGTATTTGTTAACATACCCATACCAGGATTCACAGCAAACCTATCACTCACAATGTGTCCTGCAGCGCATGCTTTGCATTTATATTATCAGTGGAATATAGTGTTGTCATTTTAGTATGAGAGAAGTATAGTCTCACAGCAGTCAGCCGTATATTAGTAACAATGTCCTTTTAATATACATATTACTTTGCATTTTAAAATGGGAACACCCAGCTCACTTTTTGTATATAATCATAGATCATAATGACTAAAATGAAAATCATGACAATAGTATGCCTGGATGAGACCTTGAGAGGTCATATAATGTAACGCTCTGGTTAAGGCAGGATCATCCATATCCAAACCACTCCATACAATCCATAATCTAAACTGTACATAAGGCTACCACAAGCCTGACACAACAGAGACCTAAGACCCTGACCTTTCACAGGTAAAGCAGCCAATGTCTGGCTTCCTTGAAATGTTATGAATATGCTCAGGAGATCCAAAACAAAGGGCCATCATGCCCCCTGCTACAGAGGAAGGCAAAACCACCATAATCCATACCAATCTGGCAATGGACTAAAATTCCTTCCTGACCCTAAATATAGTGATTAGTCTGATCCTGGCTAGAGGGAAAGACCCTCTAGCCAAGAACCTCTGGCACTGGTCCCAGAAGGAGCATTGGCATACCCCAGTCAAAATCCCCATGTGATGCCTCTGAGGGAGGCTTAAAAACATCGACACAGGAAGCAGAAAG
>NW_005842273.1:737062-746524 GCF_000455745.1 Alligator sinensis | reverse complement strand
AGTGAGGGCAGGAGTGGACTGGGGCAACCAGCAAAGCCCAGAAGCATGGGAAATATCCATGGTAGAACACAGGCATAGTTATGCCTAGATTATCCCCAACCAGTGGCTGTGCAGCCTCTTCTTGAATACCTCCAGTGATGGAGAGGCCACAACTTCCCTAGGCAGTCTATTCAACTGCCTCACTATCCTCACAGTGAAGAAGTTTTTGTGGACATCCAATCTGAACATACTTTTCTGCAATATCAAGGCATTGATTTACCTCCTCCTGTCTACAGCAAGAGAGAAAGGGTGGTTTCCCTCTAATTTATAGCAGCCCTTTAAGTATTTGAGGATTGCTATCATGTCCCCTCTTAAGTGCTTTTTCCACTAGATGAACAGCCTAGCTCCTTCAGCCTCTCCTTGTATGACTTGCTTTCCCACTCCTTCATCATCATTGTTGTCTACCTCTGGACCCTCTCTAACTTCTCCACATCCTTTTTAAAACATGGAGCACAAAACTACACACACTACTCCAGATGAGGTCTAACCAGTACTTAATAGAGAAGTACTATCACCCCCCATGTCTTGCACCTAATGCTTCTAAGATGCATCCATAAATCACATTTTCCTTTAGTGTGACTGCATCACACAGCAGATGCCTATTAAGTCTGTGATCTGCCAAGACTAAGTCCTAAGTCTCCTAAGTCCTTTTTGATAGTGCTGCCATCTAGCCAAGTGTCATGCATTTTATATTTGTGTTTTTTATTATTCTTCCCAAGGCATAACAGCTTACATTTGTCTGCATTGAACTTCATCCTGTTAGCTCTAGCCCAATCTCTTGTAATCCTTCTGAATTGTGCTTGCATCCCCCAATGTGTCTGCAATCCTTACCAATTTCATGTCATCTGCAAATTTGCTCAAGAAGCTTTCTATCATTAATAAATATGTTTAACAAGGCTGGGCCTAGGACAGACCCCTGTGGGACTCCATGTGAATCCTTCTGCCATTCTGACATGGACCCATTAAAATTACTCTTTTTTTGCAGCTATTGAGCCAGTTATCCATCCACCTCATAGGTGCCAACCCCATGGGTGCTCTGAGGCTCAAGCACCCACCAAAAAAATTAGTGGGTGCTCAACACCCATGAGCCATGTCGGGTGAGCCAGATTGAAGTAACATGCTGCCTCCTTTGCGCAAGTGTGGGGCTTGGCATGAGAACTCAAAAAAATTAAAAACTTAAGTAAAAAACCCAACAACCTGCAAAAACTGAAATTGGCCACCTTATAGTAGCCTTGTCCAGCCCATATTTCTCCATGAGAAGGCTTGTTGGACCTTGACAAAGGCCTTGCTGAAGTCCAGGTACACTATATCCATAGCAGTCCCTTCATCCGCCCCAGTAGTTACTTTGTCAAAGAAGGATATCAAGTTTATTTGACACAATTTGTTCTTTGTCAATTCATGTTGGCTGCTTGTAACCAGCCTTTCCTCCTCTGGATGCTTGCATATGGCCTTCCTTAGGATATTCTTCAGTAGTTTCCCAGGTACTGAGGTGAGGATAACCGATCTGTAATTTTCTGGGTCCTCCTTGTTTCTTTTCTTTTTTTCTTTTCTTTTCTTTTTAAGAGAGTCATACTATGTTGGCCCTTTTCCAGTCCTCTGCTATCTGGCCCATCTCCCAGGACTTTATGAAAATTTTTGTGAAGGGCTCTGAGATCTCCTTGGCTAATTCCTTCAGGACCCTGGGATGAAGTTCCTTCAGCTCTGCTGACTTGAATTCGTTCAGACCCAACAAAAGCTCTCTGGATGTCTCTCTTTTTTTTATCTCTTCCCTCATCTTGTCCCTTTCCTTATCCAGATAATCCTTATTAGTAGAGCTGGGCAAAATTTTGACCAACTGTTTCGTTCTGACACTGTTTTGACTCATTTTGAGGTTGAAACAGCAAAATTGAAGTGAAACAAAGGGCTTCAAAACAGCCTTGAAACAAAATGAGGCTAGTCAAAATGTTTCAAAAGTTGAAATGTTTTAACCATAGCACTGGGGATGGGAAGTCAGTCCAGCTGGTCTGACTTCCCATCCCCGGCACAAAATCTGGCAGGGGATGGGGAGTCAGCTCAGCACCCCCAGCCTGATCTAGCGCCGGGGTTGGAAGTCAGACCAGCTGTTTCGAATTTAAATGAAATTTGAAATGGAGCACTGTTCGGTCGAAACCTCAAAACTCAAGGAGAAATGGAATGGTGCCATTTCACATAGCCCTACTTATTAGGTGTCCGGCTACAGATTATTTTTTTTTGTAAAGACTGAAACAAAGTAGCTGTTGAATAGCTCCTCCTTCTTTTCATCTTCATTTAGGTGCCCCCTCTCTGGCTTGTTAACAGAGGACCCACAGCTTCCTTGTCCTTCTTCTTTGACAATGGCACTTACAGACCCTCCTCTTGTTTTCATTAACCTCATTTACCAGGTGCAGCTTATTTTTTATTTGCCTTCCTCATTTGGTCCCTTCAGGTTCTTGCTATTTCCTGGTATGCTACTTTGATGACCTTCCTATTCTTCCATTGCCTGTATACTTTCCTTTTGCATTTGAGGCATTTTAGAAGCTCTGTGTGCAGCCAAATTGGTCTCTTGCCATTCTTCTTGTGCTTCCATCATGTCAGGACAGTTTCTTGTTGGGCTTACAATACTGTGCCCTTTAGAAGCTCCAGTCCTCCTGGGTGCCTTTAACCTTCAGTTTATCTTCCCATGGCACAATGCCTTTTAACTCCTTGAGTTGGATGGAATCCACCTTTTTGAAATCTAGTGCACTAATTTTGCTAACTGCAATCACTAAGTATAGACACTGTTATTATCCCAAGAGTTATCACTAGAGTAAATTATTCTTTCCCCCCTAATTTTTTTTTGCTTCTTAGCTCTATTTCTGTATTGCACAATAAGACTTGTTGAACTCAATCTCTGTTTCTTATCATATATTGACAACTGGCTTTTTTCCTGTGTGGATGGCTGCTATATACATTAGATCTTAATAGTAAAGCAATCACATGCCCTTTTCTGTTATTCTTTGTCTGAATAATATATCATTGGAGTGGTAGGTGGTTGTTTATCTCATAAATTCATTTCTTCTTAATGATTGGATGTATTTTGCTTTTATAATTTTATTGTTATTTTATTAAAGGCAAGAGTACATTTGTGTTTTCATACAACAAAACACTTAATCACGTGCTCTACTTGAGCCATTTGAAAGACAATGTGATATATGTAAAGTTCAGAAGGCCTTAAATGCTTTGCTTGCTTTGGGTTTTTGTCATTACCTGACTTTATCTATGGAATTATTATACCAGTTACTAAATAAAGCACTTCAAATTACTATTTGAACTATGCTGCACAGCCTTCACAAATCAGTGCAAAAATATTTTTTTCCGTAATTTTATTTAATTATTGTTCTGTCAAAACCACAATGTCCCCTCTTGGCTGCATTTATTAAATCCTTTAATAAAAATGTTTTGAAAAGTTTACATTTCATTTTAAAATAGATATTTAAATAGAACCTAGTCAGCAAAGTAGGATTGGATTGGCTATCAGGCAACATTTTTTCTGTTAGAACAGTGAGGCAGCAGATTAGGCTGCCTAGGAAAGTTGTGGAATCTCCATCATTATGGGTTTTCAAAAAAAGTTTGGAGAAGCATTATTCAGGAATAGAGTTGATGTAACCATACAGTCTGCACAGGTGGCTACCTAGGCAAACTGTAGGAGGCAGCAAAAATGGTACTCTTTGAAGCCAGGCAGCCCACCCACCCTCTGGTGGCAAAAATCTGCAAGGGGCTTCAGAAAAGGATTTCTGCCACTCCATGATGCCCTGTGAGGATATCTGGAGGAAATTCAAGCTGGTGCCCATGATGTCCATGTCACCTGCCTGCAGTCTGGCCAAGAAAACCTGTTGCTTGGGTGCAGGGGAGTGATAAGACTAGCTGCACAGCTGCTGCCTGGCACGGGATGGGCCTGGTGAGTTCATGGGCAACCCAAGTGCCTTCATCCTGCAGCACTGTGGGGTAGCCTCTTGGCTTTGGAAGGCTGAAGAAAACCATGACTGAGAAATTTACAGAGGATGCACTGAGGTTTCATTACCAAACCTTCACCCAAGACTTGGGCTTCAGCCACATGGCCAGCAAGTAACCCTGCTGTCATCTTCCCCTGCACCCTGGCTGAGACCAAGGTCCCTGCCTTATTGGAATTTGAGAGCCAGAGTGACTCCAGTAAATACCCACTCCCTGTGCAAAGAAACTGGGTACAGAGGGCCACAGGTGATGACCCATGCATGTTACTGAATTGTCTGAGACATGCCCCCTAGAAGCCACCACCTTCATTGTAACTTGGGTCTGGATGATGTTTTGGGAGCTGAAACAAAGGGGAGGCAAGTGGCCCTGCACTGAGATGGTTTTGGCATGGTCCCCTCACAGGTGCTCTGGTGGGGGTGCAGCATATGTGATGCCTAGAGGCCTCTCAGGATGGCAAAAAATGTTTGTGCTGGTGCTGTTCAGGGATGATCTCAGAGTATCAATGCCTAAAATATTCTGTGAATTGCTAGGAGATGATGACAAGAGAGATCATGAGAACAGCTGTGTAGGCCAGAGAATTTGGTTATTGGAGAGGACCATGAACAGCTATAGGAGATTGAAGGAAAGCACCATACTTGTTGAGTTGCAAAAGAAAAATAAACAAAGGGAGAATGACAACAAGGGAATTCTTGTCTCTCCAGTTAGCGGGTGTAATATATGGAGCTGTGTTTGTGGTCTCCATAGTTCCAAGAAGATGGAAGGTGTTTGGTTTTCCCATGCTTCTGGATTTTGTGGTTGCCACATGGGGTCAGGAAGGACTTTTTTCTCCCTTCCTTTTGTGATAGGTGTCAGGGTTGTTTATGTTTTATTATTTATTTTTATTTTATTCCCCACCTCCCTCAATAGCATTAGGTGGTGGCTGCAGTCAAGGCTGGAGACATTGATTGTGATGTGCTGATGCTCCTGCTGGGACTAAAAAATAAGGAGGAGATTCCTACTTAGAATGTCTTGGTCCTCCATTCAAGGTCAGAAAGATCCCCATATTTGGCATGGATTGAGTTTTGTCTTCATCTCCAGGATTGGAGTTCTTCTTTCTTGGATCTCTCAAGTGTATTCTAAGAAAGTACATGAAGTGACAAGACATTGACAGCACCCTCATCCTTACTTGCAGAGACAATCCGAGCAGGGTATAGGGCCCGGGGGAAATCAGTGTGTGTGGGGCCCTGCCCCTGGATGTGAGTAAGTTGGCAGATTCAGTGGCAGGGGGGTGGCAAGCAGCCGGATATGCTGGATTCGGTGTGTGGGGGGGTGTTAATCGGCTGGAAATGAAGCCGGCAGCAGTACAGACTCACCATGCTACTCTATTCCACCCAGCTCTGCAGGCCCCCCCAAAGCAAGAGACCCAGGGCAGTCACCCCAACTCATGCCCCCCCTCCCCCCCCCACCCAGGGATGGCCCTGCTTACTTGTGACAGATTAGGGTATTCTTGGCATTTTGGAGACAAGGGCTTAGTAACTGGACAACAGGGTTTTTCATGAAGTTTTAAGAATAGGTTAAACCAACATTGCTATAAGGTGGTTTAGATCATTGTTATAAGGTTCTGCCTTGAGCAAGGGATTGGACTAAAAGACTTCCTGAAGTCCCTTTCAGCCCTACTTTTCTATAATTCTACAATTTTTGAGATGTAGGAGTGATTTTACCAGTGGTACTGTGGCACACCTGGCTCAAAAGGTTAATTAAATCTTCCTTACCAAGTTGTTTCTGTTCGGCAGAAAAACAGAAATAGTGCATTTTTTGTTTTATTTATAGGTAATATACATAGCATCCTGTTTTCCTGAACACAGTAGAAACAAATAAATGGCAATTTTTTTCTGGCCAAAACTGAATTGCCATGAATTAAAAATTATGTTTTTCTTCCCTTCCCAGAATGATGCTAGTGCTATCAGGGAGGGGTTTTATTGTTGTTGTTAGGGGGAGGCTTGACAGATCTAGCTAGGAGGTCAGATCTAGGGAACAGGGTGAGTTTGACACCCCTAGTCTAGAAGGTAAAAATCTATCCTGCTTCGTGCCTGACTTCAGACTACCTCTCAGCAAGTTATGTATGCTCAAATGGGAATCCTGGGAAGAAGGTTTGCCTGAAGGAAACTGTAGCATTCAACTTAAAAAAAAAAATTTACAGCTAACATTGTTTTCAGGCAAGTGTGACATTGAAGTTAAAAAATGTTCAGTGGAAACCTGATTTACTAATCAGTGGACAAGTTGTTCAACCATTTCATATGTCAATAACTTATTGTATCTCTTTGACATTCAAATGTCCTTGTTGTATCTTCTACTATTAACTATGGCTTCATTAATTCAGGTCCTATTCCTGTCATTTGATCCATCAAAGCAGAGTTAACAGTGTAGTGCTTAATCTTCATCTACAAAGGACTGCTTATGTAATAAATACATAAAGCTAAAGTAACAATCCTCAGCTGCATTGAACTTGACTAGTTGTGTTGACATTGGATTTGGACCCAGCACCTATACCTTTGTTCTGGGTGGGCACAACCACTCAGACCGACCACAACACCTGGCAGTCGATAATAGGAAAATGTATTGATACAGAGTATGAACAGAAAAGCAACAGTACAAACAATCAAACAATTCTATGTCTACCAATCCTAGGGCTGTCATCAGAGTTAAAGTACATCTGGTTAGGATGTAGGTTCCACTCTGAGGCTCTCTCTCTTAGGTGCCAGCAGTCTGGAGGTGGAAAGCTGAGGCCAACAGCCCCACTTCAGTGAGGTGCATGACACGGGCTGCTGGTATGTGCCCTCTGTTCATAGCAGCCTCGGGGAACCTTCCTGGGGGACGGGGATGGGGATAGGGGACCCCACTCAGGGAGGAGAAGGAAAAAGATGACAAGGAGGGATGGGAAGGATGAACAAGACAAAGGGAGGGATGGGAGGAACAAGAAGGAACATGGAGGGACGCTTTCTTACTCTCAAGTCTCTGCACTTGTATTCTCCTTCCCCCTTGATGACTCCTGATAACTCTTCATTTGTGGCTATCTCTGGTTGGTTGACTCTCTGTGGTCACACATCCACGTAGCTTTCCGGGCCTCATCCTAATTTGGTTTGTTCCCCCAAAACCAGGACTTAGCCCCCCCCACCCCTTTTCTCTGAGGCCTTGTTGCTGGTGTCACTTATCTTGTGTTACGGGAGATACTTTAATTGTTTCACAGGCTGTGTCCTTGTTGTGCCAGACAACTTGTGTGCCTTGAAGACTGTGATCTTGTGTTATAGTATGTCCCCCTTCATTTTTAGGCTGTGTCTATCCAATGGCCTTGTTGTGCTAGACAGCCTGTCTACCTCCAGGGACATGAGAAGCTGTGTGTGCATTTCCTAAGCTCTTTAGAAATCCAATTAACCCCTGCTGCAGATCTTGACCCTTTATAATGCATATATCTATAACTATAAGCCAATTCCCCCCCAAAACAGGCCTTCAAATACCATTTCTAAGACAACATATCCCCTCCTTTAAGATATATCTTCACACTATACTAGAGCATAATCGCTGGCATCACCTGGAATGTCCATGAGATTTGTGGGGAAGACTTCCAACAGTCATCCCAGGAAAAGTATGACAGCATTTGTGGTCAGGTATTCCAGCAGGCTGGAAGCTGTGATGAATCCTTAACCATTGTTCAAATGTTGCTCATACCCCTCTTTTGCCTTAGCATTTCCTAGCTTGGCAACCAAGTTTTAGCTAATTAGGTTTAAATAGGCCTCCCAAACTGGGACCAGGGAAGGCCTTCGATACGGTATCCCCACCCATACTGGTGAACAAGTTAAGAGGCTGTGACTTGGATGACTACACAGTCCGGTGGGTGGCAAATTGGCTGGAGAGTTGCACCCAGAGAGTCGTGGTGGATGGGTCGGCTTCGACCTGGAAGGGGGTGGGCAGTGGGGTCCCGCAGGGCTCGGTCCTTGGACCGATACTCTTTAATGTCTTCATCAGCGACTTGGATGAGGGAGTGAAATGTACTCTGTCCAAGTTTTCAGATGACACAAAGCTACGGGGAGAAGTGGACAGACCGGAGGGCAGGGAACAGCTGCAAGCAGACCTGGACAGGTTGGACAAGTGGGCAGAAAACAACAGAATGCAGTTCAACAAGGAGAAATGCACAGTGCTGCACCTAGGGAGGAAAAATGTCCAGCACACCTACAGCCTAGGGAATGACCTGCTGGGTGGCACGGAAGTGGAAAGGGATCTTGGAGGCCTAGTGGACTCCAAGATGAACATGAGTCGGCAGGGTGACGAAGCCATCAGAAAAGCCAATGGCACTTTATCGTGCATCAGCAGATGCATGACGAATAGGTCCAAGGAGGTGATACTTCTCTCTCACTTGGCTCCCCTTTGAGCTTGTGGACTACATCCAGTTTTGTTCTCTCCTGATCTAACCCTTCCTGGACTTCAAGTTACTGACTCTGCCTTACAAACCTTTTTAGAGTGTGTGTCTGGCTTTCCATGTTGAGGAAATATGGATCTAACTCATCTTTATGCCTTGCCCAGTCTGGGCTGGCTGACCATGCTTCTGATGTAAGTTTGAGCAGCCACAGGTGAGTTCTGTGATTTGACATGGCATGTTGTGCTCTGGCCTTAATCATCGCATTCTTTGAATTCCCATTCTGTATTTACTGGTCCTGTATTCCTCCAGTATGAGGTGGGCCTGATAATCAATTTTAGATCAACCAGTTTTCACCGAACTAGAGACATGTTCATAATTTCTTGTAGAGATATATCAAAGTTTCTTTACAATTCCCTAGTAATACAAGGGGTAATAACAAGGTCTGGCTGGCCCTAGATGTACATAAATGTTTTTAATTTTTTTAAAAACAAAATAAGATCATGGGATGTTTTTTTCAAAGGTGCAAATAGTAGTTAGGAGCTCTATTCCTATTTCTGTATTTCAAAATCTCCTCCCATTACCTCAATCTGACAAAAGCAGAAGAGATGAAACTAGGAATACGACAGATCAGAAAAGATAAGATGGAAGGGCACCACCGTGGTAACAATAGACAGAAGAGTATTTCCCTCCTAAAGCACTTCTATAGAGACTGGAATAGAACTCAAGAATTCGGAGGGTCATCTTTCCTTTATTACTAGCCTATATTTCTGAGATTTTCTAGAAATGTAGATATCCTTTAGTACTTTTTTACATAGCAGATAGCTACATATTATTGCTGTCTGCTATGTCATTTGCTCAAGTGGTCTATGCAATGGACTTGTCTCCAACGTAAGTGGCTATCAATGTGATGTCACATGGAGTTCTTTGTTCTCCTGGTGTCTTAAACCTATGAAAGTCTCCTTGTTCCTCACACAAGCCATTACTCCACCCCCTCAACCCCCCCCCCCCAACCACATTAATAAAACATTAATAAAATTGTGCAA
>NW_005842273.1:728468-737037 GCF_000455745.1 Alligator sinensis | reverse complement strand
CCCCCCCCCCCCCCCCCCCCCCCCCAACCATATTAATAGAACATTAATAAGATTGTGACATCAAAATATCGGAAGTTAGGAAATGTCAAAAATAAAGTTGCCTGATTTGTTCATATTTTGTGTTTGCATTATGATAGTCTCTGGTTGCATAGTTATATATTGCCCATGCCCTCCCCCAAGCACTCTGATCATATTCACTTAAGACTAGATGCACACTGTTGTTGTCCATCAAATTAGGCCCTTCCATCCTTTGTTGCAAAAGTTGGAAGGTTCCTAGTGCCTTTGCCTCAGAATTTGTGTGATACTTCTGTGTGAGACTCATCATTTCAGAAGTGGTCTGTTCATCATTTTTTTTGGGTGCCAAATTTGAGATCTTGGGTTTGACTTGCAATACGGCTGCATACTCATAACAGCAAATGAAATCAACGGGGACTATGCTTGAAGACACTAAATTCTAAGTAATGTTAAACCCTCTGAAAAATCAAACCAGCTCAGACTGACTACCAGAAATTGGTGAAAACTTTTGACCTTGGGATGCTTCTCCCCATTTGTAATATGATGATAATAAACCTGTGTGGTGATGGAGTGGAGTAGTAAGGTATGGCAGGGTGGTGCTTTAGACTAATTGGTTTAGAAAGAAAGGCATTGACAACAACCTACTCTGTCAGATCCTACTCTCTAAGGTATTGCCTTCTGCCTGATTTCAGACTAACATGGATAAGCATCTCTGTGCTCACAGGTGTGTTGAGAAAATAAATTAATATTTGTGAAGCACTCAGGTGCTATAATGACAAGTAGCACAAAACAACCCAAGGGGAAATTAATAATCTATATTCAGAGCAGAGTTTGCATAGCATGCAGCACTTGAGGCCTATGGCCACACATTGAACAATGAAGTGAACAACTATTTGTAATTTTTATTTCATCTAAGCAAGCACTGTCCAATGTGTACACCAAGTGAGGCAGGGAAAATGAGAGAAAAAAATGTGATTATGTGATTAAAGATTGTATCAGAAAGCAGATGTACAAGTAGTTTGAAATAAGATTACACAGGCAACTATAATTTTATTTTTTTCTTAATTTTTGTTTGCTTGACTTTGCAACATTTACTTGGCATTTACAGTCACCTTGTGTATGTGTGTAGTAAGTATAAATAGAATAATTTAATACACTTACTATTTATTATACAGCTACTTTATCATGTTATCTTAGTGACTACCTATTATGAATGTATTATTTTCATGGGGAGAAATACGTCAGAAATATACCAAGGTCTAATGGCTCAAAGACAAAAATGATACATTGATTTAAAACTCTTACCACAGTTTTATTTTCTTATACCAATCATCTTTTTCTTTCTTTTGTTCTTGGTTTCTTTTCATTTTCTGCAAAAGTTAATGCCTAAACTTACTCCTCCTGGTAATTCTAAAGCTGGATTAGCAGTTTGTAAAGTACAGTTAAATAATCTGCCACTGAGACAGAGGAGCTGACATGGGCAATTTACATAATGATATTTCCCGTCTTTCAAGGTAATTTTTACTTCAAACAAAGATAGATTGACAAGCACGTGAATCAAACAACATAGAAAATAATACAGAGGAAAATTATGATGTTTTTCAAACATAAAACCAGCTGTGGATCCATAGAATTAGGGTCAAAGCTAACAAATAGGTGGCAAAAGTGTGCAGGAGTGATTTGTAATCCTAAAAATGAAACCAATCACAAGCTCTCTTTCACTAGTTTAAATACTTACACAGTATGCCTGCACTGGTCCTCTAGATGTGGTGGCCTGTGAAATTTTCAAAAATAGTTGGTGAATTTGGGTCCCAAAACCTGGGACGCTTTAGAGACGCCTAATTTTCAGAGGGCATGTTTTCAGCACACGCTGAAAATCAGGCTTCCTTAAAACCTCTCAAGCTTTCAGTCCTGATCACCAGGTTATTTGGGTTTGGGCACATGGCTGTCATATCACCAAGGGCATGAAAGGTGTGGTTCCAAGGAAAGGAGGCAACCTGCAAACATCTGTGTCTCTGTGATGCAGCCAAAGCAACAAGGAAATGTACTCACAACGTGTGATAAGGAAGTGGAGCTGGGCTTCAGACCAAGCAAATTTTGCCCTGACTGGCGCTGCCATTTAGCCCCATGCCAAGAGTGTCAGCAGGGTCTAGAACAATGATCCATGCAGAGTCTAGCACAATGATCCTGACTAGGGCACTGCTGTATCACAAAGCCATGGTAACACGGGTATTGGAAGAGCCCGTGTGGGCGGAGTTCTGTCCCAAATGTTCCCCAGTCTGAAAGCCCTTCCCACCCCTAGTGTTTTCTCTTGCACCTTTCCCTGCATTTCCCTGGTTTCCTGGGCTCAGATCTAAAGCCTAATGAAGTCCGTGGCTGTCTTTCATGGACTTTGACAGGCTTGGGATCAAGCCCATGGGAGCTCTGCAAGGTAGGGATCAAGGCATCTCTTTATGAATCCATACAGCACAGGGCACTCCAGGGGCCCTGTGGAAATAACTAGCTAGCAAATAACCCTATTTGCAGAGAGCTTAAAAACTAGTCTGGAGAGGAGCTAAGTATCTGGGTCTCATTTTAATCGAGTCAAGTGACTGTCACCTGTTCTGCAGGACCCAGCCATGCTAGACTAATCCTGCTATAGCAGACCGGTCAAGGTTAGCAAAGCCTCTGGCTGAAAAGAAGCAAAAGCCAGTACTTACCCAACAGGCAACATATGGTCCAAAAGATCAGAGCCTTCTTTATGAATAACTCTGCAAGCTGGAACATGAGCTCACGCAGTGGTTCTCCAGCCCAGGTGAAGCAGTTCTGAAGGACACAGACTTCTTGCTGCTTCAATTCTGGTCTATGCTGGTTGCCCTGTAAAAGGCTGCAGAGCTATGACCTGCCTGCATTTGCATTTAAGCTCACCATGCCAACCGTGCATTTGTGCACCTCGGTGTGTGAGTGTGTGCAGGTCTGTGTGTATGTGCGCATGCACATATGTGGGTGAGAGGAAGCAATCAAGCTCCCAAATGCCTTTCACCTCCTGTCTACACACACCTCAGTGTGCAAAGGTGCAGGAGCTGGAGGGCTAGTAGATCCTCAGGTTTCTGAACTAGAGCCAGCAGCCTGCTCCCTGTTAAGAAACTTGCTGCCTAGAAACCCTTGCTAGCCTTTCCCACTCCTGAGCCTTGTTTTTCTGGTCAGGTGACTCTGTTCTCTTATATTTTAAAAGGTAAAACCTGTGTGTGTACATGTGTGGAATTGTATAATCACTGCAAATAATGCTCCTTGTTATTCAAGAAGCATCTTTGGGTGCTTCCTTAAACCACAAATCACCCACTTCACAAGCTCCGATGCTGTTCTAGCCAATGGGCATGCTGAGCCCTTCCCCCTTCTGGTTGGAATCTGAACTACAACTATATGTCTTGGCCTCTGTATTAGTGGTTAGTCTCTAAGGTGCTTCCCTGCCCTGCCTTCAACATCAGTATTGCTCAACCTTTTGATGTTGTGGGCCCGATGAGTAGCACAGGCTGGATTAGGCACTGTGCCACATCCACTTGGCCCTTTGCTTTTAAATGAAAGCTGAGATATTGACCTAATCATCTGATGCTGGGAACTGGGGCTTTAAGAAAATCATCAAATATCACAAGACTTGCAATGAAATCACCAGAGTTGTCATTGCTGTGTAGTCTCTATCTAACCTGAATGACTGTAACCTTGGAAAAGTTCACAGGCATAGTCTGTGTGTGGGAGCTCTGCCGCCACTGCAAGTGAATTTTAAGGGGACCGTTGCTCCTAGTCCTTTCTCCTGCAGCCACAGAGAATAGTCTACATCCTTCATCTTTATAACCATCCTTCAGGTATTAGAAGACCATTACCAAATCCCCCCTCAGTCTTCTCTTCTCTAGACTAAACAATCCTAGTTCTTTTAGCTTTTCCTAGTAAGATGTATTTCTCAGACTTCTAATAATTTTGGTTGCTCTCTGCCAGACCCTTTCTAGTTTGTCCACATCTTTCTTGAAACACAGGATCCAAAATTGGATGTAGGACTCTAGGTGAGGCCTCACCAGTGACTAATAGAGTAGGAAAATTGCTTTCTTTCACTTGCAAGTGACATTGCTGTTCATACAACCCAGAATGTTCTTCAATTTTTTTTTGCAGCAAGAGCACATTGTTGGCTCATATTCAGATTATGAACTACTGTGATCCTCCAAACCTTTTTTTTACAGCATTGCAGCCAACCTGCTGTTCCCTAGTCTGTATATGTGCCTCAGTTCTTTCATCCAAAGTGAAGCACTTTGCCCTTATCCTTATTGAATATTATTTAGTTGATTTTTGGACCCTTTCTCCAGTTTGCCCAGGTCATTCTGAAGTCGAGCCCTACCCTCCAGTGTCTGGAATTCAACCCAGCTTGATGTCATTTGCAAATATGCTAAATGTGTGCTCAAGATAATTCTCCAAATCATTAATGGCAATATTAATCAATACTGAGCCCAAGACAGGCCCCTGGGAAATCCCAGTTGATACCTCCTCCCAACTAGATCTTGAGCCATTGATGCCTACTGGTTCAGCATGATGATCCAACCAGTTGTGTATTCACCTTACAGTACTAGTCTGTATATCTAGTCCGTATTTCCTTAGCTTACTAATGACAAATCCATGATGGCTATTCCTGATCACCTTGTTCTCCTCCAGGTGCTTAGAAATAGATTATTTGAGGACCTGCTATATGATCTTTCCTGTTATCAAGGTCCAACTGACTGGTCAGTAATTCCTCAGGTCCTCCTTCTTCCCTTTCTTAAAGATGAGCACTATACTTGTCCTGTTCCTGTCATCTGTGGCCTCACATGACAACCATGAGTTCCATGAGTATGCAAGCTATGGCCCATGGCCAGGCAGTGCCCCGATGCACTTAAAATCTTCTGCATCTCTCTTATCTCACTGTGCCATCAGATTCATTAAGCACATCTATTCATCAGCACAGCATGTGTCTCATCAGATAAGCCCTTTGTTAAGGTGTTTCCTAGCTGAAGCCTAAAAAATTGTTTCCATCTTTCTTCCCTTCAGAATTTCAGTTACCACCCTGTGTTGATAGCTGCTTGTCACTGGTGCTGACCCTTATTAGTACATGGATGATGGTGATTGCACTAGTTCTCAGTAATCATCTGAAAGGCTTTGAGAATACCACCTAAGGCCTTGCTTATTTCTACCCCCATTCCTGCCCTCTCACAATAGGCTTCTCTTCAAGTACACAAAGTTAGATTTGTTTAAAAGTATTTAGGTATTTGACAGTGCAGAGATGTGAATAGTGGGTTTCTTTAAGAGTGTGCCTAATTCATGCTGTCAGGTACCCAGGTCGTAGCTGTATTGATCTAGAGGAAAAAACAATCAGGACTCGTGGTAGAGGTGGTATCTTTTATTAGATAAACTAGATTTTTACAAAAAAAAAAAATCTTTAAAAGCAAGCTTTCAGGCACAAACACCCTTCTTCAGGCAGAGGAGAAAAGACTGTAAAAGTTCTCTTGGGTAGAAACGAAAGTTCATATTTCATAGGAGAGCTGAAGGTGTGGTAAAATCTCCTGTTTAGAACAGATCATTTTAGATGCAAATTAGGCTCAGAGAAAAGTTGGTATAGTCTGTTTACCTCAAAGTTGTTTGATGGTAAACAGGATGTAGTCATATTTCCTTCTGGTTGTGGTGTTTCATATTCCACAGAGGAGTAAATAGAGGGAATGCTTTCCTGGGCAGGCATTTCTTATGTGGTGAGATACCTATGAGCTCTGTGGTGAGGCTCTGTGATGATACAAATTACCTCAAACAAAGGCAGGAGCAGGATCTCAGGTTTCAGGTGGTCAAACTTGCTTCCTCCTTGTAGACGTATGAAGATTTCATTAAAAAAAAAAATGGCTGAAATTCGATATCTTCAATAAAGCTTGCAATTTGATAAAGCTTGCAATTAAAGATTTTTTTTGGAAAAAGTCTGGTTGGTCTCATAAAAGATATCACCTCTACCATGAGTCATGATTGTTTTTTTCCTCTAGGCCAATACAGCTAGAATATGGATACCTGACACATGGAAGATATAAAATTTTAGCTGATTTTTAAAAAATGAAATCCTCATAATGGAACAAGTGGCATTTAAAGCACAGCTTTCATGTGGGTCACCACTTAGAACTTGGCATCAAAGGGGGGAAGGGCAAGAAATCCTGTGTTCTGCAGATTTTGCCATTAATAGATTTTAAGGCTAGAAGGCTTGATTGTGATTAGCTGCTCTGACCTCCTGCCTAGCCCAAGCCACAAAAAGTCATCCAATATGCAGTAATTAACTGTACTGAGCCCAATAACTTGTGAACCAAGACCACTCATGAGTTCTGACTGCTGGGCCTGTGCTCTGTCTATGAGGCTAACCTCCCTTCCGCAGTATGGGCAAAATGCCCAATGGAAAACAAAGGCTCTTCAGAGTAAAGGCTGTCTTCTAATGTGTGTAATTACAGAGCATCCTGCCCCAGAGTCTGCCTTTGAGTGTGGTACAGGGTCAGAGAGCCTGTCTAGAGAGGCACCAGCTTCAGAGAATATATTCAAACCAGAGAAATCTGTGGCTAGGGTGGAGCTGGATTCAGGATCTCCCAGCCTGCAGTGACAAGACTACTGTACTACATTTCCTCAGGTCATAGTTTCATCCTGATGCAGAAGAGGAAGCATTTTTAGATCTCAGTGTTTTATTTGTATGACAGAAACCCATTTCCTGCCCACCTGAGCTTGTGATTGCTCATGCCTGCCCTACCTGTGTTTCAAAACCCCTTTCAAAAAACACACAGATGCTAATGCTTATTCTCTGGGGACACTGGCAGGGAAAGGGGCTGGGGTGGGTGTGGCCCCGTGGTAGGTTGTGGGATGCTTAGAGCCTGGGAGGTTTGTCCAGGGTTGTTTGGGCGGGAGGGGTGCCACCACTGTGAACACCTTAGGAGAGGCTGGGGGGGCACATGACCTCTAGATTTGTCTGCAGGGCAGAGGCAAGCTGCTGCTGCAGGCTGGGCTCTATGCCCCACTGCCGCTGTCAAGGGTTTGGCAGTCTAGTGTGGCTGGATGGTCCATGAGTGGTGGGGTGGGCAGCAGAGGTTAGGGGGCTAAAAATAACCTGGGGTCGGGGGGTGGGGGCTAGGAAAAGAGCAGCCCCGGGGCTGGGGCCAGTGGCTGGGCTTTCCAAACCCCAGGGCTGTGCTGGGAACTGTACAGAAGTTCAGTTAAATCAGTCTTGTCAGGCCTGATCTAAGTTAGACCACCTCAGAAGCAGGGCTAACTTTGATCAGGTTGGCCATTTTTAGACCAATCTAAACTTCCTGAACTTCTGTACAGTTCACAATTAGATCCCTAGTTACGTCAATCTAAGTGTAAGGTCCATACCTGGGTGAACTAAGTTAGATCGGGTGGCCATTTTTAACTCAATCTGTCCTCCCCCTAATCTCCCCAAATGTCTGTACCTAGCCTGCCTTCCTGGCAGAGCCCCATCTCCCAGTTAACATGTGGTAACACCTATGCCCTCAGCAGCAGTGCCCAGCTCACTGCCCACAACCCCACAAGGCAAGATACCCAAACCTGACCATAAAGTCCAAACCAAACAGACACACACACCCAAAGCTACAAGGCTTCACCCTCCTCGCTCTATGCTGTGTTCAGGAGGAGAGAAGTGAAAGCAGCCAGAAAAATGCAGAACACAATTTATTATCAAACACATACACACATGGGAGCTTGCTCTTACATAGAGTGGGGCCTCAGGCACCCAAAACAAAGTAATGAAATGATATGGGGCAGGGTATGCCTATGGTTTTCCTCCTTTTGCAATTTCCTGCCCCTAGGGCTTTTAGAAATGGCTTCTGTGACCTGAGTGGCCAAATCTTGAACCTCCTGATGACCTTGCTTTGGCACTGCCAGCATGTGTGACCAGAGTTCCCTTGAGGTGGAAGTGTCTATTCATTAATGTGTCCTTCTCTCCTTCCAGCTCTGTGAACTCTGGAAAAGGATGGTTTACAGGAACTTCTCTGCACCCTCAGCACAGGGGCAGGTGGAACAGGGACCCAGCCTGACCTGACAAACTGGGGTGGGAGGAACTCCAGCAGCAGGTGTACAGGCAGTGGGTGCAGCCTCCTGCCCAGGAGCAAGAGAATCCCAAGGATTTTCAAGATGGGCTCAGTAAGCTCATGCAGAGATCTCTGTGACAGGGCTGCTCCCAGGACCAGGTCCCTGCATTCAGTGGCTCAGGAGGCCCGTGCCCCTTCCCATCTGCCTTTTCCATGAAGTGATGCTAAGCAATCCTGAGCCATGCTGGGTGACCACATCCCAGACATGTCTCCATTGCTCAGGACTGCTGAATCACAGTACAGCCCTTGTCTACCATGACCCCCAGCCATATGGTCCCATTGAATCCCTCTCAACCCTAGCCTTGCAACACTGGGAGCATCATCCTTTCCAAATCCTGTCTGGGGAACCTGAGGCACTGGCTGATTAACAGCCTGATCCTGCTTAGCAACAGCTTTACCATTCCTTTGGGGGGGGGGGGGGGGGGGAGAAAAGG